>NC_142928.1:153083697-153086197 GCF_046866305.1 Octopus bimaculoides
ATATATATATATATATATATATATATATATATATATATATATATATATATATATATATATATATATTCCTATTATGTATAAGCAACGAACAAAATTAACAGAATCGGAAAAAAATTCTAATAGAAATTTCATCCAAACTATCAACCCTCATCACAATGATGGAATAGAAAGACAGTCAACAGATGGAAAACTTATCGACGAACACATAAACAATGAAATGAAGAATCTCACGGAAATCATACCAACAATTATAAAGTCTACCAAAGAAAACCTACCACAGCCTATCAGAAATAAACGAAAGAAATCTGGAAAACGAAGCTCACCGAAAAAGAAAAAAAATTTGGCAGACATGGAAGAAATCTCTCAATATCAGAAAACAAATCTTCTGGAAAGCATATATATACATATATATGCATCCATATACATGTACGCATATATATACACATATATACATGCTTTTATATATTTGTATATATAATATACATACACATATATATATACACATATATTCATACATGTATATACATATAAATCAATATATATACGTATACATGCTTATATATACATATACATCTAAATATATACCTGTATACATATACACCTATATATATGCATCGATATATACATGCATATAATATATATATATATATATATATATATATATATATATATATATACGTATGTATACATGTATATATATGAAAGTGAGATAATAGTTTCAGTATTAATAGTTTCACTATGTATATATTATATACATAGTGAAAGTATTGATAGTGAAACTATTAGAATTGAAAGTATTATTTTGTTATACTTTTGACACGTATTACTGCAATAGTGTAAGAGATATGAGATTACCTCGGGCTCGCATTAGGCAAGAAGTTGAGTTTTTGGGGCCGATGACAGTGCATGAAGCCTAAGTATGCGTTGTGTGATATTTGAATGAAATCCGTTGGGTAGTTCTCGAACTTTAGTGATGCGCGCGAGCGCACACACACTTACTCACTTACACACGCATACACACACTCACACACACACACACATTCTCAGTTTTATATATATATATGTATATATATATATATATATATATATATATATATATATATATCCCCAAGTACAACAACATCTGTTTCAACACACGATTTCACATCAAAAATCTTGCAAAACAAATATATATATATATATATATATATATATATATATATGTTCTGTTAGTTATACATGCAAATTCGAACAGCAAATTGAAACGAAGACAATTTTTAGTTATAAGTCGTATTGTTATAAGCTCTTAGAGATTTTACTGAACGTAATTTCTTTCGAATCAATGTTTTAGTATTATGTATTATCTTTTGAACTTCACCCTCTTCACTATTGACAACGAAAGCTGGAGAATGTCGAGTTAGAGCATTGAGTTGCCTTATTACAGATACATTACTGACAATATTAATATAGTCTCAACGAAATAAATCCATTATGAACATTGATTTGGTCTTAATCAACGCTTATGCTTATAGTGGAAAGCTAGAGTCAATTGAATTGATCAACAAATTCATGTGAGTCATCTATATCAAGTACCAATGACATGAAGGTTTAAGTATGTTTACTTTTGAATTTATATGCAGACGAAATAAATGATTTAACTGCTACATTGTCAGCTCAATAACCTTCATTAGCAAATAATTTGCTCTTCTGTTATATATATATATACATACATACATACATACACACACACACACACAAACACACACACACATATATATATATATATATATATATATGTGTGTGTGTGTGTGTGTGTGTGTGTGTGTGTGTGTGTGTGTGTGTGTACTAGCAGAGATACCCGGCGTTGCTCAGGTATCTCATATTGTCTTTCATTGCTCGAAATGAGGAGTAAATGGACAGCCGTCAACTGATGAAGGGTCTTTATTTATATTACTTGTTCTGTTTTCTATTTGTTTCTCTTGTTGTTTATGTATCCAGCTCTTTTGTTTTCGTATTTCAAGTTGTTTATGGTTTATGACATCCTGTACCCATATAAGCATATATATGTGTGTGTATGTGTGTATGTGTGTGTGTGTGTATGTGTGTGTGTGTGTGTGTGCATGTATGCATGTATTTGTGTATGTATGTATGTATGTATGTATGTATGTATGTATATATGCATGTATATATTTAAATGTGAGATAATAGTTTTACTATGTATATATTATATACATTGTGTAAGTATTAATAGTGAAAGTATTAAAACGGAAAGTATTATCTCACATATATAATTTGAATTAGAAATATAAGTTGAATTAGTATATACAGTCGGATATTATTCATCGAAGAGCTCGTAATCATATCTAAGATAGGCACAAAATTTGAAATTGAGGGTGACTTATATTCCATTGCACTGATTGCGGAGGAATGGAAGGAAAAGTTGACCTGGCTGAGATATAAATTCAGAAAGTAAAAAAAAAAAAAAATAAAAAAAAACAGAACATACACCCTGAACCACTTT
>NC_142928.1:153091197-153178697 GCF_046866305.1 Octopus bimaculoides
CTTATAGAGACCAGGTCCCTTTTTTCTACGTCCGGACAAAATTTAATTTTACATACCCCAAAAGAAGTGAGAGAAGACGTGGAAAAAAGAACCATCATTTACAAAATAATAAGAAAAAGTAAAAAATTAACAAATCCAATTACAAAAACAGAAATTGAGAAATGTGCCAAAAAAATCATGAAAATTAAAGAATATATAAACTGGGGTTTGCAATTTAATACAGTACAATTTCGTTTCAATAATGAAGAAGAGGCGAAATTGTATAGTATGGAAGCCTTACAAAATGATGAACTAATCATGGTCCCATACTACATGGGACAGAGAGTGAGTAGAATAAAAATAAATAATGTCCCTCCGGAAATTGAGTCCAAGTGGATTACTTCGGCGATATGTTTTCATTTGAAAACAATAAATGTGTTAGAAACCACTGTTGTTCATAATAACAGCTGGACCGGAAAAAGCATTGAAATTTTGATCCAGATGGATCAAGATTCACTGGAAAAGTTGCCGAATGTGATTCACTTGGAAAATGGACAAAGCCTCTATGTGGTGGCGGAGGGTAAAAAACCGCTTTGCTACCTCTGCGGAAGCCAAGAACACCTAATTTCAAAGTGCGTTTTGGCACAAAAAAAGAAACAAGAACAGTTACAACCAAAACAAAAAATAAATAAAAAACAACCTTTGCTACCAACACCACCAAACCCACAAGTGATCATCAACAAAGTAAACCAAACGACATCACCATCAACACCAAGAAAAGAAAAAACACCACCACAATCAACTCCAACACCAAAACCAATTAGGGAAACAACACCACCACCAACATCAAAAGATAGACCAACACCAATACCAAGAACAACAACGAAGAAAACAAACATCAACGAAGAAAAAACAAATGCAAAACCTAAATCCCCAACAACACACACACCACACAATACAGGCATAGAACCTGATGCCTTGCCCTTACCCCCCTCTGATCTGTCGGACTTTTCGTCAAACGATGACAGTCCAGTGGAATGGCAGATAGCCACAGGGGGTAAGAGAAAAAGATTAAAAAAGACAAAACCAAGCACAAGCAAAGCAGGGAGGTACACAAACCCTGAAAGCCCCTTACAAAACCAAACTAACACCAACACCAACACCACAAAAACGCATACAATGCTCTCGGCCATAAACACAAAAGACATAAAATTAATGGAGTATATTGCATATCACACAAACATATGTGAAGATGACATGAAAACAAACAATCATCCAAGAACAACACCACCAGAACATATAAAAATATTACATTTGACACCAACACAGCACCACACACTCAAATCCCTCTATCCAAATGCGGTAGGGGGTTTCCAAAAATACCTCTCTAAAAAATTATACAAAGACTTACTCATAGACACTTCTAAGGAGGAACAGTGTAAAACTGTCGAAATGAGTAAGTAACCTTCTCTCTCGACTCTTTACACTTTTCGACTAAATTATGCTTAAAATAGGTTGTGTAAATGTACGTGGCTTGGCGTCAGCTTGGAAGCAAGGATATCTTCTAAATGACATCAGGTCACAGAACATAGAAATAATAGCTATCAGTGAAACCAGACTCAGTAACCCGCGGACCCTCAAGTCCATGTTTGGCGGACAATTCGACATTTATTTTTCTCCCTGTCTGCCAAACATGGGTGGTGGTGGTACCGCGGTGTTTTTTCGAAAGAGTCTGAACCTAAAAGTAAGGCCAATATTCCTAGACCCGGAGGGTAGGCTGGTTGTCGTGGACGTCGATGGTACAAACGGATGTGCTTTCCGTCTGATGGCAGTGTATGCACCGTCCTTAACGGGTCGGGCGGATTTCTTTAGACGTCTAGAGTTTTTCCTGGGAACGTCAAGACCTTTACTATTAGTAGGGGACTGGAACGCTACCTTGGACACGCATCTAGACTATGTGGGAATGGATAGGAGTAGAAGGGGATGTAAGTGCCTTAAAGACCTGCTCAGACGTTTCCATTTGTCTGACAGGTTCCGACTCGACTATCCGAACGTGCCAACGTGGACTTGGACAAACCGCGTCGGATCGTCGAGATCGTATCTAGATAGAGTTCTATGTAGGACAGCGGATAGAGTTAGTGTAGGATGTCCACAATTTAAAATAGTCAGCTACACGGATCACAAATTTGTGACGTGTACGCTCGACTTAGATAAAACACATAGGCAGGGTCCCGGTTACTGGAAACTGAACGCTTCGCTCTTAGCGCGGCAAGTTTACAGGAACCGGATTAACGAATTAATTAAGAGGGCGTTAACAGGAGCCATCGTTAACAACCGATGGTGGTTTGCCCTGAAAATAGCAATTAAATCGGAATCTATTAGGTTTAGTAAAGAACTAGCGATAGATCGAAATAGAATAGAGGGAGACTTAGTCAAGAAACTAGAAGAGGCACTTACAACTGGCAGCGCAACCAACGTTTTGGCAGCGAGGATGGCCCTCGACCAACACCTCAACGCCAAACACGAAGGTTGCGTCGTCAGAGCTAAAATGCGTGCCTTAAGGAACGAAGGGATCGAAGCTGCGCGAGAAGCCCGGGTGGCGGAGGCGCAACGCGGTGACAGAGCCACTATTCGGTCTCTAATTGATGAACAAGGATGCAGTTTACTCGAACCCGAAAGGATGTGTGGGGCCTTTCAACAGCACTTTGCTCGACTGTTTGGTGCGAGCGGTGGGTCGGAACGCAGGATGGACTTCAGTGCCTACCTGACTGGCCTGCCGCGGCTCACGGCGGGAGAAGCAGAGTGTTGTGAGGGTCCCATCACAGCTGCTGAAATAAGGGATGCTATGGCGGGCTGCGCGAGGGATAAGTCGCCTGGATTGGATGGTCTACCCTACGAGCTGTATTGCCAAATGCCAGACTTGTTTGGAGACCTCTTGGCATCAGTCTACTGCAACTGGCAACAAAACGGGAGAATTCCCAGTTTCGTGAGCCGAGGTGCAGTGACATTGCTGAAGAAAGACCCAAACAAGGGGAATTTTATAGATAATTTCAGGCCCATCACTCTGCTCAACGCAGATTTGAAAATTTTGGCCAAAGTAATAGCCGAGAGGTTGGCGCTTGTCATCGATAAACTGGTCGACAAGGCGCAAACATGCGCAGTGCCGGGCAGAAGCATCCATGACAACCTCCACCTCATGCGCTACATCATGGACAGGGTAGTTAAGGATCCTGGCATGGGTGGGGCGTTGATCAATTTAGATCAATCTAAAGCCTTCGATAGGGTGGACCATCGATACCTGGCGGCCGTCCTCAGGGCGGCTGGCTTTGGTCCCGTTTTCCGCGGTTGGATCGCTGCCTTGTATAGCGGCATCCGATCGGTAATTCGGGTGAACGGTCACCTGTCAAAACCTTTCGACATCAAGCGTTCGGTCCGTCAGGGATGTCCCCTGTCGGCGCTTCTGTATGTATTGACGCTCGAACCACTACTGCGGAAGCTGGCGACACTGAGGGGTATCCCACGGGAGCTGGGTTGCGGGACGAGCGTGTCTGCATATGCGGACGATGTCACCGTCATAGTGTCGAGCGAAAAGCACGTCGAGATGCTAAGCGAGACACTTAAAGAATACGAAACGGTGACAGGAGCAAAACTTAACCCGGAAAAGTCGGTGGGTTTGCTACTCGGCACCTGGAGAAGCAAGCCTATACCGTCCAACAGTGACTCCGTAGTGGGACGCTGGACGGACGGACCGGTTAAACTGCTCGGGGTCTGGTTCAATCCGGACCTCCAGATGGATAAGAACTGGGACGAAATCACCAGTAGAGTAATCAAACTCAGCCAAACATGGGCCGAGAGAAAGTTATCTCTAAAAGGTCGGGCGGAGGTGGCTAATGCGTATATCGCATCAGTCATTGATTACCGCCTGACCGTCGTACCTTGTCCCAATGCCACCATCACGAAACTAGAACGCATACTCTTCCGCTTTCTGTGGAAGGGTGGCGTTCCGATGGTGAGGCGATCCATTTGCTGTCAACAACCGTTACATGGAGGACTGGGGATGCCGTGGTTAATGATGCGCAGACATGCGCTGAGACTGCGGCATCTCTGGAACTTCATTGAAGACGGTGAACAGGTGTGGGCGCCGTTTGTGAGGCTCGCCTTCCCGCAGCTCGTCTCACTCACCGAACTGCAAACATGGATCAAAAAGAGACCGAAACTGGGCGATTGGCACCGCGAGTGTCGCCAAGCTCTACAACAGCTCTGCCGTCCGGGATCAAACTTGTGCAACTTACAAACGACCAATGCGTTCTATAGAGGACTAGTGGATGGGAGGTCCGACGACACTCTCGGGGCAAACCTGGGTGTCGACGAGAAATTCCTAACTCGCCTTTTCAAGACAACGTTCGGGCCGGGGCCTATGGATAATTTCCAGAGATCCCTGGCTTGGCAATGCTATCGGGACGCACTACCAGTTCGAGAGAAGGTCTACAGACACGGTTCGAAAACCACCGGACCGACCTGCCCGAGATGCGGTCAGAGCGACGAAACCGTTCTGCACGCACTCGTGCAGTGTCCAGATATTTCAGAGCTGTGGACCTTCGTCGAACGGCTGCTGTCGCGTGTGGGACGAGCTCGCTTATCGGCCGAGTCTATCGTGAATATTGTTCCGCCACCTTCCTTTAAACGGGAAGGAAAAACGGTTTACGTAACACTGATAGCTATGGCGAAAGAATGTGTGTGGTGGACGCGTTTGAAAGGTTTACAAACAAACACTTTCCTCTCTGGTCAGTCTCTCGTCAACTTTTTCAAGTACCACTTGAAAAGGAGGATGAGGATAGAGAGGAAAGCGTTGTCGAATGAAAGCTTCAATAAAAAATGGGTAAATGTGGCAAAATTGGTGAGTATGAAAGACGACACCATTTTAAGCATTAATTTGTAACAAAAAGAGAAAACGAGAGAAAAGGTACTTACTTTTATGTACATTTTGAACTGCCTGAGGTGACCTTGGTGCTTTTTTGTAGGTTTTTCACTCCAAGGATACACCTAAACTGTAAACAATATTTATTCCCGTTTTTGGGAAGATTTATAATTTTTGTACACCACACACCCCAACGATTACAATCCCTATTGATTTGACTTTTCTTTGTGTGTCCCACCCAGCCCACCTCGAAAATGAAAAACTCTACGCTTGTATTTCGTCCAATTTCTGTGTTCAGCCCTGTGTGGCTATAATAAAAACATATCTATCTATCTATCTATCTATCTATCTATCTATCTATCTATCTATCTATCTATCTATCTATCTGTCTGTCTAGTTTTCCTTATACACACACATACATACATATATATATATATATATATATATATATATATATATATATATATATATATATATATATATATATATATATATATATATGTATATATATATATATATATATATATATATATATATATATATATATATATATCTGCGTGGGTTTCAGTGTACATGTGTGCGTGTGTCTGCTTTTGTGTGTATTTGTGGGTGTGTTTCTCTGTGTCCGTATGTGTTTGCAAGCTACTTAATCTGTACACATCGAGGGGATTGAAAAACACAATGATTCTGGAAGTTATTACTGATACAATTTATCTATCATAATATGTAATGCATCCAGGAAGGTGCCTCTTTGTTAATTTCGACTGCAAATTTGTTTTATGCTACAGTTAAAATAAATACACAGTGGTATGATAGTTTCAAAGCCCACAGCATTCGGTTTTATATCTACATGCAATCTAGCCAACCACCGAAAATCATGACCCATATATTAATAAGCATCAGCTACAGGATAAAGTCACTGTAATCCAACGAAGCTACATTTAAGACGGCTGCATATGATTACAATGAGGTAACCTTACCAATACAATAGCGGTGTATAAGAGCAGTGTTACAAAATATTTCCAATTCCTCATCACTAAACATTTCCTGAATGGTTGTAAATTTCAAAGTCCTCTCCGACCAAACTTTGCATTCTATTGGGTTTCTGCTGCACAAAAACAATGTCAAATATCATTAATGGCCACACTGCAAACATTGTAACCAAGCATACGGTAAAGGAAGGGTTACACAATTTCAGAATCATAGAACTTTATCCCACAAAGGGTAAAGTTATTGAGAAAAACATTGCTCTGATGATGTATACTTCGGCAACATATAAACATGCAGTATAGGTTCTCAAAGAATCACCTTTCTCAGTACAATATTTTGTCCCTCCATCCACACCTAGAAAATGCTAGATTCTGGTAAAGTATGTTTCACAGAAAGCAAATTACAAAAGAGAAACGAGCATCGTCTCATTGGCACAGGCTTTTATGAACGGATTAAAACACTGCGATTCCTGTATTTAAGAGAGACTTCACATAATTCCCCTCTCATCTAAATGCTTATTTTAAAAAATGAGGGAACTAACATCGACTTGATAACACATGCCTGAATATCCTTTTATCTTTTTACAGTTAGCTATTTGTTGTAAAGTAACAGAAGTTGTAAACCAGACTGCAATTTATCATGTTTCTATTTGCTGCTATTTTTTGTTAGTTAAGAGGCGCCTTCCTTCTCCGAATCGCAAAGATCGATAGAACTGATGCTTATCTCTAATTATTATTTCGATTTTGATTTTAATTGGTGGTGACAAAACGATTGTAAAGCTCGTGACTATTAAGAGGATGGTTTGAACTTGTAAATAATTGACAAAAGTCATTCTTGCAGACGATTATCAAATGCTTTTTATTTAATGATCCTCTTGATCGCTAACTCTTCTGCATGTTACGGCAAGTTTAGCACTTCCAGCAGTGGCTATCCGTTCAGAGAGAATGAAACACGCTCTAAATTTCCCACCAGTACTTTCTGATTCAAACCCTTATATCATATTAGTCATGAAAGAATATTGTTCATCCTTCGGTGCATAATAGATTTTATTTTACTTTGTCAATATTCTATGCAGTGAATAAGCTTACACATTACATGTATACTGCCTGCGCACACGCAACTTGCATGAGTTGACTATGAGCAATGTTACGCGAGGAAACAGTATCGCATTAGAAATCATTATTAAACAACGCTATCATATACTTATTCACTGAATGTCAACGTATTAACTAGAACTTCGGATGATAATTTGTGGAGATAACTTTTAATAAAGAAGCGAGAAAAGCCAGGTAAAAAAGTAACAAAAATCAATGTTTAAAACGCATGTATCTGCTATCAGTAATCGATGAAGATCATGACATCAGCTACGAGGTGAAGTGGGATTTTATACGTTGATACATGTTTAATAAGAAGCGAAGTGGGTTAGAAATATTGGTCAGGTCAAGGAATATGTAGTTTGTGGATTATGTATCTTTCCTCACAAGAATGCATGCGAAGGGCCTGTTTTTAGACATATGTTCCTAGTCTCTCTGCTAATGCTTATGGTTTTCACTGTTACTTTTATCAATAATCGTAGAACGTTTTTCTTTTTCGGTGACTGTTGACTTCTCTGTTGGAAGTACCATGAATTAATTGCTTGGATGCATATAGTATTCACGCAGGTCCATTACCTAAAAAACACATAACAAAAAGAAAAAGAAAAACATAGAATAACGAAACGGAAGAAGTGTCCACAGAAAGAAGTAGAAAAGTGGATTAACTCTTAGTGTATCTCCCGTCTTGAAAACCTGCCTAGAATATATTCTATATAGATAATAACGACGTGCGTTTAAACAAGAGTCATGTCAAGGATGCCTCTCCTACGGACTAGCTGTTATACTATTTAACTGCGCGAAAGATGCAAAACCGTTGCAATAAAACTGCCAGAAAAATACATACTTGTGCCTCTTTATAAAAGAAAAATATTTCTTATTTGAGATCAACGGAGGTATTAATAAAACCCAACTTATTTTTAGTCTTTGCCTTCCAGGATAACTTTCAATGCATTGTGATGAAAGTAAAGAGAAAGGTTACAGCGTACCTGGAGTAAACCTATCTTTCGAAGTAATGGTCACATCGGAAGTATTTAGGACCATCTCCAGAAAGTCATAAATGCAGAATCTATGGACAAAATGGTGAAACCGTATAGCATATTACCAGTCAATGAACGCCACTAGCCCAGAAAGAATATGAGACCTGTTGACAATATAGCAAGGTTTGTTCATGAGACACTTTGCAATAAGTATGAACTTGACAGAACAAAAAAGTGGTACGAACATAAATCCGAAGGCATCATAAAAAATGATAATACAAAGATCCTATGGGATTTTATGATTCAGTGAGACCATGAGATAGAGAATAGAAAGCCAGATATAGTGTGATCTGAGAAAGAAAGCAAACGATGCCTAGCTGACAACAAGATATGCGATAAAGAAGAAAGAAAAGTCGATAGATACGACAGGCTGGCTAGGGATGTTAAGCAGTTGTGGCCGATGAAAAAAAGTGGTAATTGCACCAATAACTGCCGGAGACCTGAGAACAGTGAGTAAAAACCTTGAGAAGTGCATGGAACAAATAGGGGCTGCAATAGGGGTGGAGTACTTGCAGAAAACAGCTTGGAACTGCTTGAATACTCCGGAGAGTGCTCGGAAAATAAGGGGTGTTACCTTAGTTCACTGGTTGTGAACAGCTGACACAGTTGTACATCTCCAGCGTTAGAAGCTGTGCAAAGACAACAACAACAACAACAACAACAATAATAATAATAATAATAATAATAATAATAATAATAATAATAATAATAATAATAATAATAATACAGAAAACACTCGGCGAGAAATGGAAGAAAATTTAAAGAAAGAAGAAGAAAAAAACAACATAATAATAATAATGATGATGATGATGATGATGAGGATGATAATAATAATAATAATGAGTGTTTTATCTTTTTGAAGAAGGGGGAAGATTTACCAGAAGACCAAAGTAGATACAGAAAGAAATTAAGGGAGACTGCTAGTTAGTCAATATCAATAGGATGATGCAAAATGAAGTTCGGGTAAATTAACAAAAGCAAGACGTCCACGCACGCACTACTCGAACCATCATGCATGAACTACTACACACAAGCGTTTGCATACGCACAATCACAAGCACACCCATACAGACAGACACATACACACGATAACCTCATGCACATACTATGCATAGACCCTCGCAAACATATACACAGGTCCATACACACACACCACTCAAACACAAATACACGAAACGCGCATCACTCCGCAAAACGCACGCACTAGGTTATCTATACACATACACACACTCCCATACGCACATACAGGTCCAACCGATTACTCACGTACACATATACACGATAGCCTCACACACATACGTACGTACGCACACACACGCGTGCGAATATGCAAAACACACATCTCTGGCAGAAACGTTAGCACGTCGGCGAAATGCTTAGCGGTATTTCGTCTGCCGCTACGTTCTGAGTTCAAATTCCACCGAGGTCGACTTTGCCTTTCATCCTTTCGGGGTCGATTAAATAAGTACCAGTTACGCACTGGGGTCGATATAATCGACTTAATCCGTTTGTCTGTCCTTGTTTGTCCCCTCTGTGTGTAGCCCCTTGTGGGTAGTAAAGAAATAACACATCTCTCCACACAACCCACGTACTAGGTAACTTATAAACATGTACACACTCGCCCCCATTCACACATACACAGACACACACACTATCATCGCATACACAGATGCGCTTTCACCCAACCGCTTTCGTCCGGTCATTTCATCACGTTGAACCATTAATCCCTACACATTTTTTCTCTCTCCCCCCTTTTTTGTTTTCGTTCTCTCTCCATCTTTTTCATCTCAATCCTTTCTGTCGAAGAGCGTAAACTCAAAAGGTAAAAGACTTTGCCTTTTTTTCCCGAGCGTTAAACTGAAACACCTACTTATCGTTCCTTTTGTTTTGTGTAAAACTGAACCATATGACATGTGCACTCATACACACACGCGCACGTTAACACACGCACTAACACACACAAACACACATATTACAATAGGGAAAGAGAAAAGAGTAAGAAGGATGAGAAAGGGTCATTATGACAGAAATTACAGCAACAGAAACCCAGTTTACACAGTCATTACACAACACATACTCCACACACACATATACACATATACAATGATTATAATTAATCATTTTTACTGTTTGAAATTTAGGCAAATATATCTATGTGTATCTGTGTATTTATATATGTATATATACATGGTTGTATATATGCATATATATATATATATGTGTATATATACATACATATATATATATATATATATATATATATATATATATATATATATATATATACACACACACACATATATATATATATATAACAAATTATTACAAATTAAAAGGGTAAAGGTTTATCAATTTATTAATTTATTAATAAATCAACAATTAATAATTTTTACCAAGCCCTTCGGTATGTAAGCACCATTATCGGTGGAGAACTTATTTAAAAGTTCATATACATTTATAAACATAATTAAGGGATCAGCAAATATTTGCTTCACCACATACCGAAGTGACGCACATGGTAATTTCTTGAGGGAAGGATAGTGGACTGGCTGGCCGAGGTAGATTCGGTTATGCTTTCAGGTTTGTGTCGATGTTCACTCGTTCATGCATGCGCAGTTTGCTAGCATGGTCGAATTTACTACTGGAATATCGTATTGATGAAAGAAATTGAGTATTTATCACTTATAATCCAGAAACGCGTCTACGTTTAACTTCGGAATGGTTAGTTTTCATTGTTTTTTTCTTCTTGTTTTTGCCTTTGTGAGTTACAAGTAATGCTATCTGTTGTAGTCTCAGCTTTTTTAGCTGCTATTTCGGAACTTCGGTATGTGGTGAAGCAAATATTTGCTGATCCCTTAATTATGTGTATATATATATATATATATATATATATATATATATATATATATATATATATATTAAATCTATGCAGGTATATGAAGGAATTATATGCGTTTATGAGCAGTTCTGCTTAAAGAACAAAAGAAAATGTAAATGATGGCATTCCCCTCTCTCTACTACAGCTATAAACTTGTCGGTGTTCGTGCGCATGCGCACGTGTATGTGTGCGTATACACGCTCATATATAAGTGCATATTTATACATACGAACGTACACACACACACACACACATAGATATATATGACAAGACGATGAATAGATATATATGACAAGATATATATGAATAGACAATGTGCGTATGTGTGTGTGGGTGTTTATGTTATCAACCGTCAGATTGATCCCTCGTAAAATCAGTAAGTTTTCATCCGATTTCATCCATGCTTTGCAGATGTATCCAATGTTCAACAGAAGGTTCTACACTCTTTAGATTTGTCACTTATAGAGTAATGGGGCATTTAGGTTAAGAAGGTCAGAAAAACCTATTGTGACTATTGGGGACAAGGGAGGTAACTCTTTGCAAAGTAATAGTCAGAAACTGATTGTTTCCCTTACACTGGAAGGTGTGTTTGTGTGTGTGTGTGTGTGGCCTCATTCGACTGACAAACACATGTATGCATGTGTATTTATGTATGTACGCGTATATGGTAGATAATGGGCGGACGTATGTATTTATGTGTGTGTGTGATTTATCTTACTCATTTTAAACATACATGACAACACCTCTCTCTCTCCACCCCCAATCAATCAGTCCCACACTCATTAAAAAGATGCGAAAAAAAAACTAAATAAATAAAAAAATGCGCTATCACTCGCTCCCTCCCTGTCTCACATACACAGTGACATTTTCAATCTCTTTCTCTCTCTTTCTTTCTCCCCCCTCTCTCTCTCTCTCTTTCTTTCTCCCCTCTCTCTCTCTCTCTCTTTCTTTCTCCCCCCCTCTCTCTCTCTCTCACACACACATTGTCGATTCACAGATATTTATATTTGCTTTTTTACGATAGACAATGATTTTCTTCAAAAGTTTGACTAAGGTTTGTCAGAATCAAATTTGAAGTTGTTCACAGCTTGGGTAATCTTTCTTTTCAGGTTGCTTTTAATCTTACAATCATATTTAAACGTATACATATAGACTTGTTTTTGTTTTTTTTTCTGTTTGTGAATTGTTTTGAAACGTTACTTGGTTTATTCGTAATGTGTCTAATGTTACAGCGCCGTGTTTATATAAATATGTTAAAATATATGTATCGTTTATTATGATGTTTAAAATGCACATGAAGAAATATTAGTATGTATTCTAACCAAGTTCTCAAACGTATCCAATATTTGGCATGTGGCCTTCATATAAGCATCCAAGTATCGGACTGACATATTCGGTCGTATGTATATCCGTATGTATCAATTTCTTTGATATGCACTCTGCTATCAATACACTGACAAGCGAGATGAAACAATGTGAACAGATTTGAGCTCAGTAACTAAAGGCATGTCTACAAAGTACAATTTTCTCGAAGCTCTACTGATTCTTCCTCACCCAATCAGACAATTAAGAGTTGAGACCAGATCAAAGATATCGTAAACAGTTTTTGATGGTCAAAAGCATTCAACATGTAACCAGCACGTTGTTTTCATATAAGTATGGTGAGATTTGTGGAGCATGTGACTGCTCTGTCTAGCTGATTGAATAACTGTATAGAGTTATTGTTTCAACACTTGGTGAATTATATTAATGAGTGGCGCAAATTGTTTTAAATGCGTATTTAAAGATGTATGGAATGTAAAACGGAGTTGTTGAATCTAAGCGACTGAAAGGATATCGTTATTAGAGTTACAAGAGCTTAGAAATGATTTACTTTACTCGTGTGAAACACTTTAGCTGATAGTTAAAGATTCATTAAAGATTCAATCGTCTCATATGCAGAAACAAAACGTTCTGTTAAGAATCTCCCAATCAAAGTGATAAGTGGGAGGTTGAAATCGATAAATGAGTATCATTTTACTGGAAGTTTCTCATTCAGCTATAGTTGGAAACCCTACAAAGAAATCAAAGTCACGATGTCTTATACCGAAGTTGTCAAAACATGTAACCATGAAAATATCATGTAAGAAATAAGGTCTCTGATAAATATGTTTATTATAAATCAGTGAGTAACTGAAAAAAATTCAAGGCGCAGGAGTGGCTGTGTGGTAAGTAGCTTGCTTACCAACCACATGGTTCCGAGTTCAGTCCCACTGCGTGGCATCTTGGGCAAGTATCTTCTACTATAGCCTCGGGCCGACCAAAGCCTTGTGAGTGGATTTGGTAGACGGAAACTGAAAGAAGCCCGTCGTATATACGTGTATATATATATATATATGTATATATATATATATATATATATATATATATATATATATATGTGTGTGTGTGTGTGTGTGTGTGTGTGTCTGTGTCTGTCTCCCTAGCATTGCTTGACAACCAATGCTGGTATGTTTATGTCCCCGTCACCTAGCGGTTCGGCAAAAAGAGACCGATAGAATAAGTACTACGCTTCCAAAGAATAAGTCCCGGGGTCGATTTGCTCGACTAAAGGTGGTGCTCCAGCATGGCCGCAGTCAAATGACCGAAACAAGTAAAAGAGTAAAAGAGTAAAAGAGAGTAATATAGAAGGTAATATTTTACAATAAAATTAGAGAAGTTTGAGGTGAGAGCAACAGTCGGGATTTACTTAAGTTATAAAGATTACATCTTCAAGTTTTGATGATGCAGTAATCAATTTCTATATACGTCCATTAAGAGGTGAGAAGTATTAAAATAGATGCGTTTAGCATCAGCTTCTGAGCATACATTTCCAACGTTGGTGGGTGGAATATCGATTAGTCGCACAGCCTGGTTGTATTTTTATTTAAGACCTAATAACTATATGAATGGGAGGATAAGAGAGTGCAGTAGAACAGAAAATTCTAGAGAGTTATTGTGTGCGCCAAAAAAAAAAAAGAAAGAAAGAAAGAAAGAAAAAACCTTGCCAGTGTACAGTCACAAATCAGTCTTGATTGAGGAGTACTGGGTAAGAGAAAATGTTTCTAACTCAGTTAATAATTGATAGCGGCCTGAAATTCATATAAGTTATTTCTTTTCCAAAAGATCTAACACATGAAACATTTACTTTTCCTAAAGATGAATGTCTTACGTCAGCTGGCTACTTTTATCAACCAGAATTTAAATTATGTTTTCGAATAATGTCATGGAATGAACCTGCAGACGATTGCAATAAGGACTGAGGACAACCTATCCACATTCAAAGTTCACAAGTAATGGACTATCTACAAAACAAGCTGAGAGAGTAACAGTTCACTATTTTATACACACTCTCCCACACACGCTTTCTCTCTCTTTCTCTCTCACACATACTCACACACACCACACACACACACTCACTCACTCACACACACACTCACTCACACACACACTCACTCACACACACACTCACTCACACACACGCACACACAAATGTACACACGGTATGTCTAATGTCATAAACTATAACTATTTAATGATGTTCTTAATTTAAATTCTCTACCACTTTGTAAATTTTGATTTGTACTCTCGGCTCTGATTATTTCTTTTACGACGAGAAAATGCACAAACTTTTGATAAAGTACTGAATGCAGACATTCAATTTCATACATATATTTTTAAAGAATTATATTGCCATTTACTTTCAATCCGTAACAAAAGAATATGGCTTGCCCGTTGAAAATTATTTAAATAATGATTTATTTTAGTGATGTTCCGCGTATTATACCTAAAAGTTCGAATGGATGTTGAAAGACAGGAAACATTTTGTTATATATCTTATTGATTTATACTGTTTGAGATTTTACGGAATATAATTTCAGTTTATTCAATGTGGAACATCTTTTAGACAATAGTCGCTTCAATATTCTTTTCTACTCTAGGCACAAGGCCCGAAATTTTGGGGGATAGGCCAGTGTATTAGATCGATCTCCAGTACGCAACTGGTACTTGATTTATCGACACCGAAATGATGAAAAGCAAAGTTGACCTCGGCAGAATTTGAATTTAGAACGTAAAGACAGACGAAACACCGCTAAGCATTTCGCCCGGCGTGCTAACGCCTCTGCCAGCTCGCCGCCTTTATAGTCTCTTCAATATTAAAATGTGACAGCTGTATTACTTCGAATTTGGTCTTTGCTTTATCCTGCAACAGATAACACTATTGACAAATGTGAATATAATTTTATCCCTTTATAAATTTTGATTTTGGCTTTAATCAACACGTTAATGCTTATAGTAGAACGCTAGAATCGATTAACTTGATAAACGAATTCATGTGAGTCATCCTATCAAACTCCAATAATATGAAAGGCTAAGTCTGTTTAGCTTTTAATTTATATGCAAACAGACTAAATAAATAATTTACCTGCTATATTGGTCAACGTAACACCCTTCATTAGCAAATAATTTGCTCTTCATTTTTTTTTTATATATATAAGATAAACATAAAAACATGGAAGACGTTAAAATATTTCTTTACTGTTGCAGAAGTTTTCTTACCACGATGATCGAGGAAGAGAGTACAGCATCCAGTTTACTGACGTAAATAAGAAGAAATCATTTTAAATTCATATATACGGTAATTATGCTTAACATTCATATATACATAATTATGCTTAACATAGGTACAAAACCCAAACTTTAAGGCTTGTAGTCTATTGCATTGATTGCAGAGGAATACAAGGTCAAGATGATCTTGGAGGGATATAAATTCACGATGTAAAAAGCCGGAACAAAAACCCCAAATCATTTCCTAAACTCAAACGTTTCTTCTAATCGAACTTTTAGAATAAGTCATAATAAAACATGATTGTGTGTCAAGTTTTCTCCCAAAGTTGCCGCAGTCTACTCCCGTATTTGCCGCAGTTTTCTCCCGTAGTCCACCATATTATCATTTATAGTCTACTTCATGATATTCCCTAACTCTTTTAATAACAATAAATGTCATAGCTCAATATTCTATGAAACTATTGAAAGAGAAAAAATAATAATTAGATACATATTTGTAACAGTAAATGATTATTGTTGTTGTTTTATAACATTGTGATTTTACAATCCTAATATTCATACTTATGTAGATGTTATATATTTGTGGAATAGCATGAAGAATTCAACTGTCCATTCTCTGGATGTGATCTTGCCATCTCAGAATGACAAATACAATGCTTCTCTAGACATCAGTGATGTTCTACTGACTAGAAATAACAGTTAAATCATCTTCACTAGGGACTAGAAAAGAAGGTCGCATAGGGCCTCGTCTAGATAGAGGTACTAAAAGACGGATTATGTCGTGAATGAAATTCCTCCCATATTAAGTCATCCCATTGTTCAGGACAAGCCCCGGGGTAAACAACAACTGCTACTGCTTCCTCCTCCTCCTCGTCGTCGTCGTCCTCCTCCTCCTTGCCCTCCTCCCTTATCCTCCTCCTCCTTGCCCCCCCCCCCCCTTATCCTCCGCCTCCTACTACTACTTGAACAGGGCCTAAGGTAATATTCAGACAGCTATGTAGTACTGTTGGAAATTGTGGTGAAAACCTGACTGGAGAGGATTTCTGCTGGAAGGCCATACGTGAGGCAGTAATATTTGTCTCTTTGCCCTATCTCTTGATAGATTCAAAGTGGTTGTCGTAGAATATTTGCGACTTCAACTGTCCAAATTTTTTTTTATCTTAATATCGCAACGGGATTACTATATGTGGGGCTTATGTGTGAGAGACACTAAAGCCGTGCAGGTAGCCGAGATCAAGGAGGTGTTCAAAACCTTTCCATTGGCGCAGGAGTGGCTATGTGGTAAGTAGCTTCCTTATCAACCACATGGTTCCGGGTTCAGTCCCACTGCATGGCACCTTGGGCAAGTGTCTTCTACTATAGCCTCGGGCCGACCAAAGCCTTGTGAGCGGATTTGGTAGACGGAGACTGAAAGAAGCCCGTCGTATATATATATATATATATATATATATATATATATATGTATGTGTGTTTGTGTTTGTCCCCCCACCATCGCTTGACAATCGATGCTGGTCTGTTTACGTCCCCGTAACCTAGCGGTTCGGCAAAAAGAGACCGATAGAATAAGTACTAGGCTTACAAAGAATAAGTCCTGGAGTTGATTTTCTCGACTAAAGGTGGTGCTCCAGCATCGTCGCAGTCAAATGACTGAAACAATTAAAAGAGTAAAAAGAATAATGAGAGAGTTCACATGGAGGAACGCATGTGAGAAGTTTCGTATCTGTCTTGAAGCCGTAGTGAAAGCTGAGGGTGTTATTTTGTGTAAACTGTTATCTGCCAGCCAACTATAATTTAATTGATATTTTAAAAAAATGTTTTAAGTAATTTTTTTTTTGGATAGTATATTGTTTTTTCCTTTCATTTTATGCAAAGTGTCAAATTTAACTCGATACTGATTTTATTATTTGCTCACAACTCAAAACTTTGGGGAACAAAAATCAACTAAATCGACTGCAGTAGAATGCTTGTTATTTTATCGACACTAGAGAGAAGGAAAACCGAAGTCCAATCTGAGTTCAAATAACATCCTGTCAGTAAAATCTGAACTTGGATGTAAAAATTTATGGTTTATAGCTATAAGGCTTTGTTCTTAACCCGTCTTTTCTACCGTATTTTCTATAAATTAATTATTAGAATATTAAGAATTTTTTGTTTTAGTATAACTGCACTTCAATGACTGAAACCCATTTTGTAGGGGGAATTAAACTATTTTCTGGGCTCTTCTCACTGCTATACCTCGTTCAAAATTTGCATTAGTTTTTGTATGAAAAAAAAAAAAAAGGAAGAGAGTGGGGCTTGTTTGTAGTTTGTAGAGGAAACGTTAAAGTGCCTGAGAAGAAACAAAAAACATCGTCTTTCCCTCCAACTAAAAGACATGAAGAACTATTAAAGAAGGCGAATAAGTACCGAGTGTGGAGGTGAAGAAGTGAGAACTCTCAGCCGATCGTTCTAGAACTCCTAGAATGAAAATGTAAACAACTGAAAGACTTACACTCTATTCATTACTAAATGCCTTTCCCTCTTCTTCATTGTTAAAAGTAAAGAAGCTAGAACAGATCGATCATATTTCAGTCTAATTGTCATCTTAAATGACTGATGCTTTCCTTTCTCTGTCTCTATCGTTTAATGCTTTTTGTCTACGGTTAAGAGAGTGAAGGTGCGTAGCTCAGTCATTAGGGGTATTCGGCCCACGATTGTGAAGTCACGAGTACAATTCCCGGCGGCGCGCTGTCTTGTTGAGCAAGGTACTGTACTTCACCTTGCTGCAGTCCACTTAACTGGCAAAAATGAGTTATAGCTGTAATTCAAAGAAGCCAGACTTGTCTGTGTGTGATGCTGAATATACCTGAGAACTACCTTACGGCATACATGTCTGTGGAGTACTCAGCCACTTGCGCGTTAATTTTTACGAGCAGACTGTCCCGTTGATCAGATAAACAGGAACCTCATCGTCGTAAGCGATGGAGTGCCATTAAAAAAAAAAGGAAATGTTCCATATCGTAAGGCAAAATGTCGTGAGTTTAGTATAAGCAGTGAAAGCTAAGACAGAATAATTGCTATTCTATCGTGTAGTGGACTTCGACCTGGATTCATGCGTAGTTTGATAACAACAAGCTGTGCATCAGTGTTTATTTGGTCACTTGGCCCCCAAGTCTGTGAGATCAACAAATCCCGTTGTTAGGACGGTATTAACACTCAGTGTGACCCTAATGACTAAGAAGATTTTCCTGTCCCTATATAGGATCATTTTCCGTTTTCTTCCAACTACGTGAAGGTTTATCATGCTCCAGTCGATTCACCTGGCCAAAATGAAGTGTGGCTGTAATTGAAACGGGCCAGCCTTGTCATATTCTGCGTAAAGCTGAATCTCCCTAAGAAATACGTTAATGGTATGCATGTCTGTGGAGTACTCAGCTACTTGCGAGTTAATTTTATCGTCGTGTGGTAATGAAAAGTGAAAGACATCCAATATTTGCTGTAGTTATTTGCCTTTGATTTAACAATGTGTCTACGTATCTATGAATCGACTTTTCTTTCGATCTATGTATCTACTGTCTCTTTCACCTTCTCTCTCATTTCCTCTTCGTCCCTCCTCTCTCCCACTTTTAATTTCATAATGTGTGTATGTATCTATGCATCTATTTTTCTTTCGATCTATGTATCTGCTTTTCTTTTGATCTATGTATCTACATTCCTTTCGATGTGTGCATCAGTCTGCTCTGAAAATACTGATAAACATTTTACCTCTCCCTTCAACTGCAGAAAAGTAACAGCAACATCCAAAGCTATTTGCTGAAAGAGAGGCAGACAGAGGGAGAGAGAGAGAGTGTGTGTTAGAGAGAGAGAGAGGGAGAGAGAGAAAGAGAGGGAGAGAGAGAGAGGGAGAGAGAGAGAGAGAGAGAGAGAGGGAGAGAGAGATAGAGGCAGACTGACATAAATGTCAGACGGATAGATAGATAGGCAACATTTCTTTTTGCAATTTCCATATTTTCAATGCCTTTATCTTATGTCATCGAAAACGAAATGTTTTCCAGCGTTTTCTGTATGAATTGGTTCCATTCTCTTTCACTATTATTTTCTATTCACTTCCTTCCTTCACTCTATCAAACTCTCTATATCTCTTTCTTTTCACCCTCCCTCCCCTCTCCCTCCTCTCTGTCTCCTTGCCTCTAACTGTCCTCCTGTGTCTAACGTGTTATATTTCTCTTATCTCTCAGCGCTACCAATCCGCTTCTCTCTCACCCCTCTCACTCCTCTCACTTCCTCCTCTTTCCCGCTTTGCCACTCACTTCAATCATACATCCTCTGCTTAACACCCTTTATTTCTCTTTTCCTTTGTACCTCACTCTTCACACCTTTTACTTTTTCCTTTGAAGTTAGTGTGGTACAGACCACAAGTACGTACAAAAAATATTAAGCGTATTAATATTACTGATGATGTGATGATGATGATGATGATGATGATGA
The DNA here is from genome assembly GCF_046866305.1 of Octopus bimaculoides. Lineage (NCBI taxonomy): Eukaryota > Metazoa > Mollusca > Cephalopoda > Octopoda > Octopodidae > Octopus > Octopus bimaculoides. The sequence goes on from NC_142928.1 coordinate 153,111,148, forward strand.
TGATGATGATGATGATAACAATGATAATAATAATAATGATAATAGCTAATTCCTAATTTATGCACACTATCAGAGCATGTGCATTTACATTGTTAGCATCTGAACAAGAGCATAATATTTACTTCACTAAATTGAAGACAGTTATCCGTAAAATTCAGTATCATGACAAAGTCATATTAATGGCCGATCTTAAACCAGAATAGGTTACAAACACCCAATCTGGTCAAAAGTAATAGGAAATCATAGATCAGAAAATATGAAAACAAATGGCTTACGGTTATTGTCTCGTTGTCGACAATTTCTTTTAACAGTTACAATCACAAATTTCAACAGGCAAATAACTATATAACCACCTGAAAGCAACCTCGATCTGGAAGTGGCAAATACTTGACTATGCATAACCAAGGGAAAAGAGTGTAGTGGTATCAGACTAGCCAGAACTCACAAAATTCCCGAGTGATACTCTATTCACGGAAGGCCCGCAGTATAGTCATTTTAAACTATATACAAAAAAGCCATTAAGATCCAATATTCCACCATGAATATTGGACCTTCATTAAAAAATCCTGAAACGATACAAAATTTTGAAACACATCTCAATTTGATTCTAAACTTGAAAGACACATTTGTTTAAAAAAGAACCGTAACTTATGCTGTCTAATAACGGGTCAAATCTCTTAAGTAGCAAAGATGAAATTTTGAAAAGATATTCTGAGTACTTTAAATCCTATAGAAGTGTAATAAGCATGGAGACATACAACTTGTAAGAATGCTGCAAAAATTAATTGATTGATCAGGGAAACTGCATCAGTTTTCCAACAAGTCAGAGATGCATCTGTAATTCATTTGTACAAAAACAAGGCGAAGTAGAGTGGATGCGGTTATTACAGAAGAATAGTTTTGTCATGTATAGTTGTAAAATTCTTACACCACTAAGCATGTAATAAAAAAGAATATATCATGAATCCCAGAATCGATTTCCAGCTCGGAGAAGCACAGATGATATGATCTTTGCTCTTCAGCAAATTCAAGAAAAAGCACGTGTGCAAAATACTGATTGGTACTTTGTCTTTGTCGATTTCAACAAGGCGTTTGATACAGTGATTTGTGAGGCGCTATGGAAAATTCTGTCAAAAGCTGGTCTTTCTGATAAAATGAGAAGTATCTTTGTACAAAAGAATGATGAAAACAGTGATAAGTAATTGTCAAATACATGGTGCGTAAGATTTTTGAGGACAGAGTTTTATGTTTATTAAAAAAATAGATATATAATAACATAACTTTATTTATCAAAAAATGCTATAAGGATAAAAATAAACCTTCTTTTCTATAATGTTATTCAACAAAGCCACATTCAGCTTCAACAGCTGTTTCTATATCAGATCTAAATCATTTACATGCTCGAATCATGTGGTCCTGGATCATTTTGGACATTACTCTGACTATAGAAGCTTTCATAGAATCTTTGGTGTTATGGGCGTGTTTATTGACCTCTCATTCAACAATGCTCCACACGTGATAGTCCAATGGATTGAAATCTAGGGAATTAGGAGGCCAAATGTTAGGGGTTATGTGATCATGAAACTTTTCAGCCATCCATTCCTAGGTTATTAGAACCATGTGTGAGAGTGCAGAGTCTTACTGAAACACATATGGCCTTCCATTGCATACACTCTCTATCCAGTGCTTAACGATTATTTCTAGGGCCTTAATGTAGGCGGCAGAGTTAACTGTGAGGCCTTGTAGAAAGAAGTAAGGAGGCATCACATGCCTTTCATTGCTGATAACCCCTAGAACCATGTCAGTTGCAGGAAATTTTGTATGCATAATAATTGGAACTTCAGAAGGGTCTGTACATTACCATCTGTGATTTTTTTCTGTTAACTTTTTGATCTTGGTCGAAGTATGTTTCGTTTGTGAAAAACCAAATTAAATCTTCAGCTGGATTTTTCAGTTGGTTTAAGAGCCTTTTAGATCTGATGTAGTGATTTTCTTTTGCTTTTTCTGATAAACTGACCTTTCATCATTCTATAAGACTTATATCTGATGTTATCTTATGTCTTCGTGGACAACATTTCTGACTGTTCCTTCTGGCACATGGAGATCTTTTGCAATTGACCTCATGGACTTTCTGGGATTGTAATCAATGGTCTGTTGAACTTGTTGGATACATTCAGGTATTCTGATGATCTCAGAGCGTTTAGAATGCTTTTTATGCTTTGATACTGGTGATATGTGTCCCTCTTCATTCTCTAGCTCCTTACAAACCTTATAGACAAAAGATCTGGCAACTTTTAAAACAGGAGGTATTTCTAAATCACTATGCTCAGTCTTTATAACCACAATAACAGCTTGCCTCTTCATTTCTTGAGTAAGCTGAGGGTCTGGCATTATTATTTTCTGAAACAAAGATTATACAAAATTAACAAAAGATGCAGCAATGACCCCAAAAACGTATGTCCTCAAATACCTTATGCACCCCGTATACTACCCACAACCCTAGAAACAATGGGGCATATAATAAATTTACCTATTTTCTGTTGTGACCCTAAGATAAATTAAATCCTCCGCACACAGTCATTAAAAATGTTTAAAAAAAACAGGTAAGATCACCGATAAGTGTAAGATTATACCCCCACCCCAAAAAAACATGGAATCTCCAAATGAGCTTCAACACTTGCTTTATTTACCACGTAATAAAATAACATCTGTAGAACTACAGTTAAATAAAGAGACTACATCTATTGAAAAATATCAACTGTAATTTAACATGAGCATATAAGCAATTTTGGACTACATAAATATTTTAGTTTATAAATGGATATCTTTTTAATCTGCATATAATCCATTTACTTCCTACCACCTCCAAACAGATGCAATTACTTCCCTCTGTTTCTAATAACCAGTACTGATTACCTCTCCTAAAATGTATTTACCTTCCGATTCATTTACAAAATATCCATTCTACTAACAGGAAAGAAATCATATAACAGCATGAAATTAATAACATTGTCACTAATACTTAGTCATGATTAACATATGCAAGTATACATTTGCAGACACATGTATACAACTCTTTCCCTCCCTCCCTCCCTCTTTTTCTCCTACACACATCCACACAGACAGACACATATATGTCTGATATACTGAAGGTCATATTCTTTTACATGTTTCAGTCATTTGACTGTGGCCATATTATTTATTAATGTAGTTATATTTGAAAATACACAAAAACCTTCAGATCCACTTCAACATTTAAATATAATTTGTCGAAATATTTTCGTCGCTTTGAAACCGCGACCTGTTCACTGAAAAAATTCCGTGCAGTACGGAATTTTGTCGGTGAACAGGTCGCGGTTTCAAAGCGGCGAAGATATTTTGACAAATCAAATTTAAATGTTGAAGTGAATCTAACGATTTTTGTGTTTTTAAATGGCTTATAAACACCTTCAACGCTGGAATTGTTTTTGTTTCAGCACACGATCTCACATCAAATCATTTGCTATGCAAGTACATCTCCGTAATGTAGTTATATTGTTATTTCAATATTATTTTCAAAATAAATTTCAGATTTGCTTTTCATTGAGCCGTTTTCAAAATATCTCTGTCATACGCCTGAATGAACATAGGGAGTAATGCATTAAAAAAAGTTCGTACATATTCTTAGAGTGTCTGATATTGGATTGTTCAGTTTCCCAGCTTGAGTAGATATATGACCGGCGCTAGACTAGTAAAAGGAAAAGCGATAAAACCGCTTGCAACTGAATGGACTCAGTTAAAGGTATCCAACAGCTAAATAACGACGTTAAGTCAACCATGCCCCAAAACACAATGCTCCTCGAGCAAATTTATATCTGACATTGGACTCATAGATTTGATGGAAGTTAGTGACCCAAAATTCTGCACAGTGATATCGAACCCCAAACCAAATAGCTGGGAAGTGACATTTGTTCTTAAAGAGAACTACTATTTATCATATTTGTTGCTGCAATTCTCTCTTCTTGAAGAAGCATTTTACTTTTCTAAACCTAAATAATCTATAAAACTGACACTTGCGTCAAATTATGATAATATTTCGATTTTAAGTTTTGATGGTGACAAATCTACTAGAAAACTTGTATTTAATGAACAATTTGATCGCTAATCCTTCGGCGAGTTACGACAAGTTATAAACTTCCACCGACAACCTACAGCTGGAAGAAAGTGAAACGTGTTCTAAATTGTCTTCCAACGCTCGCTGATACAAACTGCAAAATGATATTCACCATCAAGATATATTGTTTGTTCTTATTTGCATAAAAGCTTCTACGTTACTTTTGTAATGTTCCATACCGTGAATACACTTACACAGTAAATGTATATAACCCACATAGAATTTACGGGTGTTAATTATGAACAATGTAATGTAAAGTATCAATATCGTGTCAGGAATCGATATCAAATAACGATGTAATAAACTTACTCATTGAATGAAAGTGTCAATAAGACCTTCGAATTTTTAAAGAAAATGATATTGTTTAGAGATAAATTTTTACAATGAAGCTAGAATCTCCAAGTGAAACAAGTACGAAGCAAGTTAATCTATAAAACACATGCTTCTACCTGTTTTCCTCCACTGGTGATCAAGACTTTGACTTCAGCTATGAGGTCAATTCGGGTTTTATATATCGGTGTATGTTGATAAGAAACATTGTGGCATGAAAATATCGATCATATGCAAGCACATCTAGTCTGTGGCTTCATTTAATGTACTGACTGACTTCCTTTGTAGAGTCTTGTTTGCATTGCCTGAATGCAGCCTCGGAACAGGAATTGATGTCTTTTCTGATGACGATACATGCAAGGAGCCTGTTCAGGGAAAGGCATAGAAATTGTTCGACAAACACTTCTGACTATTTCCGGAGGAAAAGCAAGGGGAAAAACCTGCTCTTGGAATGTGACCTTCAAACAGCAATCTTCTTCTACCAGATTTGACCGCAGTCTTCAGCAGCTCCGTATTGCCGTCTCAAATGTGCCCTGTTCATCAGTTGTTTGATGGATTCCGACATGCAGATGCAGTCAGAATTCCTGCTATGTCCATTCCTTGCTGACCACAATGTCAAAGTTGCAGCTGTTCATTCCATGTCATATAGCCTTTACAGTATTCACAGATCATGGAACATGATATCGCTACTTTGATACCCGACGTGAATCATCACAATACAGGTAACCCCTTCCTAATATTCAAACGTCTTGGAAGTAGGAATTTAAGAAAGAAGGGAAAATGATGGTTACGTTTACGTGTATTTCTTGTTTTGCAAACCTATCTAGAAAAGATTTTAAATGAATAATAAAGACATAAAACAAAATATCACGCGAAGAAGGTTTTGCTACGAACGAACTGTTGTTATATTTAATTAGGCAAATTATGCAAAGCAAATCCATGGTAGTAAAGGTGCCCGACAAAACAATTATTACAAGTGCCTCTTTATAGAAGAGAATGTTTAATTATGGCGATGGCCTCGAAAGCAGAATAATAGAAACCAACTCATTATTCGTCTTTGCCTTTCTAAACAACGTTGGATGCATTGTGAATGTAAGTATGGTAAAAAGTGAAAACTTGATTGCAGTAAACACATATTTTTAACTAGTGGGTCATGAGAGTATACAAGATTGCTTCTCCGTAAAATGCCCAGGAGTATATAATTTGAGATTAGTGATGGAAAGCAGAAAGCTTCAATATTTTAAGTGAATGGAAGGAAATTTACAGACTCCTCCCCACAAAAAGAAACAATATTATCAAGAGATTCCCTGTCATTTTAAAATGATGAAATATGTAACCATTTTTTAAATAGTTAAACCAATATTGAATATGATATGCAAGCACAATTCACATACAGAAAAATAAACTTTGTAAATATGACATTTAACAATCTAAAGATTTTGCAGTGCAGCCTCAATAGCATTTTACTTTAAAGCTAGTAAAAGAAACACACAATACAGTAACTCATGCGTTACAAAATCTGTTCAAATCAAGCTAGAAAGATCATTTCCAAACAAAGATTGTTTAATCACATATATAAAAACGTGCATTTAATATACGGCTGTCAAAGCAACATTGGTAAAGTCACAGGAAACAACTGTAGGAATTCAGATTATAAAGATAAAACTCACAAGAAGTGCACATATATACATATAAACACACATACATACACACATACATACTCATGTATAGAAATACACATGTATACACACATGCACACGCCTACAACCTACAAGTTATCTTGTTAAACTTCTCGCAAGATTAAACTCTTCAAATACACTTTGCTCAACAATCTCGCAAAAACTGTCGTAAGAGGAGAATTCAATGCAATTAACGTCTACTGGTTTGCAAATAGTAGAGATAAGAATGGAAGTAACTGAACAGTATCACAACTAAAATCTATTTACATCTTAGGTAATACACATCAACACATATATGCATATATAAGCACGCACATGCACGTACACACACACACACACGCTCACACACACCATACACACATTTACATCTCCCTTTCTCAACAAAATGAACTACAATAATATTACGAACGAGTGATATTCCTTCACAGATACATCTGTCTAACTTCTCTTTCTCTCTTTTTCTCTCTCCCTCTATGATTTCTATGTTACACCTATCTAGCCTCTCTCTCTCTCTCCATCTCTCTCTTTCTATCTCTCTCTCTCTGATGACAATGCGCTCGGCCTATAGAGTTCTCGCTAAGTACGATATCCCAATGGCTTGGATATTCTAGAAACAACTGTTAGAGACAATGTATACCCTTTTTATTATATATTTAAGTTAGATATCCTAGTCAAGTCCTGCCAAATGGTTTGCCTTTTCATTTCTATTTTAATCTCTCTCTCTCTCTCTCTCTCTCTCTCTCTCTCTCTCTCTGTCTGTCCGTCTCTTTGTATGCGTATATATATATATATATATATATACACACACACAAGGTAAATTCTGTATAATGCTTTAGAACTGGAAACTCCTTGTATCTTACTCTCTGTTTTACATTGCTGATTATTTAAACAAAGTACAAAAGAAAGCAGCGTGACAGTAGGGAAGCAGGATATTATTACTCAGAAATCTCGAAGGATTATCATACTACAAAGTGTTTGGGGAGTTTTTGCTTATATATTGAGGAGGGATCTAGCTGATTATATCGAGCCCAGTACTCAAATGTTACTCATTTTATCGAACTCGAAACGATGAAAGGCTTAGTCGACCCCGGTGGAATTTGAACTTAGAACGTAAAGACGGACGAAATACTACAAAATATTTCGTCTGGCATGCTAACGATTCAGCCAGCTCACTGCCCTAATAATAATGATTTCAAATTTTGTCACAAGGTCAGTAATTTTGGGGAAGGGGGAAAGTCGATTACAAGAAAAGAATGAAAGGCAAAGTCGACCTCGGCAAAATTTGAACTCAGAACGTAAAAACAGATAAAGTGCCACTCAGCACTTTGCCGGCGTGCTAACGATTCTGCCAGCTCAAATATTGGGAAATCCCTACAGTATCAGAATTACAAAAATAACAAATATTAAAAACATCTATGTCCAGTAAGACTAGTCCACTTCATCGCAGGGAAAGTTCACCGTCATTAATTCACCATTTCTCTTTTTGTTTTTATTCTTTGGTTTTTTTTTGTTCTCTTTTCAATAAAATAATTTTTATTTATTAATTGTGAGATACTTTGGATATAATTTCTCGGTAAACTTTCCTCGCGGTGGAATTGATGGCGGTGAACTTTCTCTGCGGTGAATTGATGGCAGTGAACATTCCTGGCGATGAACTGATGGCTGTGAACTTATCTGTAATCAAAAAAATTCTATATCAGGGAACCTAAAAGTATCAGATCTACTACAAAATGTTCTCGTGGTGACTATCCTCATTCTAAGAAAAACATAGTCGATTTGAAAATACCTGATTCTCGAAAAAAGCACTTTCAAAACTGAAACATTACAAATATAACAGAAACTTTGCTCTCAGATATTGTTCTTCCTCCCTACAACATATCATTGCTAATCCTAAATGACACACGTCCAACTTGCTATTACATGATGTGTCTGAATGAGAGTCGGAATAGTTGGGATAAAATATAGCAACAATAACGTAAATATTACTAATAACCCTTCCTACAACAGACACTAATCCTGAAACGTTTGTGGGTGGGGTTTCTCAATACTCAACTGGTAATTACCTGAATTGGTAATTACCTGAACTGCTAATTACCCGCACTGATAATTATTTTATCAACTCTGAAAGGGTGAAAGCAAAATCAACATCGACACCATTTGAAGTCAGAACGTAGTGAGCTGGAAGAAATTGCTAAGCATATATTTGATTATAATCGATAATAACGAGCTGAAATAGGAAATCAATTAAAACGAGTTAATTATGGAATCAATAGCATGTGAAAAATAAAGACTGTAAGTATCACACCAGTAATCGTACGTGCATTAGAGACAGCAAAAGAAAACAATAGCAAAATATATAGAAAAATCGAAGCAGATTATGAGATAGAGCTATTGCAAACAGTGGGCTTATTGCGAACAGTTAAAATATTATGAGGGGACTAGATTGACGAAAAGGAAGAGAAAATGCAAGGAGGAGGTTCCTTGATAAACAAGGCTATCGAAGAAGGAAAGTGATAAAGTTAGGCTTGTTCTCTCTCTCTCTCTCTCTCTCTCTCTCTCTCTCTCTCTCTCTCTCTCTCTCTCTCTCTCTCTCTCTCTCTCCCGAATAGTGCAATGAATTAAAATATCCCGACGTTGCTTTTCTGTTTCGTTGAATCCTACCGTCACTTCTTGGACTAATGCTTTCATATACAGTAATTTAAAATCAGGGTTAAAACATTTTTTTCTCCTCTTCCTCATTAACGCTAGACGTTTGTTTTTCTGTAGTAAGTTGACTGTAAGTCATTATATACACTTTTTAATTCTTCCTTTCTCTGATCAACTCTAGGACACTCGGTATATTTCTATTTTGTTTCCTTTCACACATCAAGGTTGAAAACATGCCAGTGATGCGTCCACCCAGTCTCGCCCCCACCATCTATACCAGAAGCCTTGACAAATACAACGGACAGGATAACAGTCGTGAGAGTGATAGAAATGATACTAATATGGATGGAAATTTGTGTCAAAATTTCGTCCTATAACCTGTTTACTACTTATATGGAAACTTATAGCGGGTGTCTCGGCAGAAAAGTTGTGTCATCCTTTGGAAATAACAATTTACTTCCAATGAAAGAGAATAGGTGCAGGAGGCAATGTAAGGTAACTAAAGACCAGTTGTGAGTTGGTAAAATGGTAATTAGAAATTGCAAACGCAGATTGACTGGATTAAATGTAGCATGGGTAGATTATAAATACATATGACATGATACTGCACAGTTGGATAAGTATGAAGGAAAACTTGGGAAGGCAAGCATGTGGAATATTACATGTTGATAACTTATCTCCATTAATATTTGTATTAGAAATGGTACCGCTGAATTTGATATTACGAAAGGTCAAAATAACGTATGATTTGCGAAAAAGTATAGTTAGATAAATCATCTCCTGTTAATGAATATTATAAAGCTTTATGCGAAAAATGAGAAGCAGCAAGAAAGTCTTGTATACATTGTTTGCATTTTCTCAAACGTTCTAGAAATGAATTTCGGGATTGGAAAGTACACCATACTGATAATGAAACGGGAAAGTCTTGAAAGAAGCAATGGAATTGAAATGCCAAATGAGCAGACAATGATGTCATTTGAGGAAGGGCAGTAGGATAAGTATTTGGGAAGAAGATAATATGAGACACGAAAACATGAAGAAAAATTACAATAAAGATGTATACAAGGAGACGGAGGAAAATATTATAGTCAAAGTTGAATTACAGAAATTATATTGAAGTTCTAGAAACTTAGCATACAGATAAATAAAGAAGACACTCTTAACTGACCGATATTATGATACTGGAAAATTCCGACAGGTAGCTATATAATTCGATTACCGTTCAAATGTCGCTGTACATTGCAGTGCTCCTACTTCTGAACAAGAGACTGAAGATAGCTGTTTTTACTACAGCAACCACGTTTTGATGGTCGTCTCTATCGAAAACTTTCGATTGAACTAGACTCTGCGAATGCCAGTTTCTTTACCTACACTTTCTATGGCGTATCGCTTGAGATGTGGGTTGTTGTGAATAGATCTGTCTGACATGACATCCATCAGAGGAACGGACTAGCGCCAGCCTTTCTGCGGGCCGTCGAGGTGGCGGTGAAGCCCACCCCCGTGTCCACTGCTCGTCAATCTTAAACCGGTGAGCAAAGTACCACTTGGAAAAACGTACTCATCGCCTTGGAATCGCGTGGAATGCGACCAGTGAAATTGTGCTTTTGTTGCTGCGTTGCACTTCTCCAACCAGAAACCTGATGAAAGGCTTCCCTCATATATTAGAGCTCGAGCCCTAGCTTTGATAATACAACCTTCATGCTTAGCGTTGAAAAGTTAAGTTCTAATCTCGTTATAGCAGCTCAGTTGCAATGCCTTTTCTAAGAGATTTTTCAAAATCACTAATTAGTTCATCCTGTACTCCAGAATTCTCTATCAATAAGTCCTTTCTAAACCTTATTGATTCTAATCTAATAACAATTTCCTGGGCTAAACGCCACTGATTGTTGACATTTTCACTCCGTGAACTTTCTCTAAGAAGGTTTTCAAATTCGTTCTCCATAAACTTGAATCACTGGGAAAGACGAGTCCAGTAGCCGGGTCGCTGCTTATGCTGCTTGTGTAATTCGAACACGCAGATCACAAATCTATGATCTATATGAATTGTGAACAGCCTATGCTTCTCCTATCCACTGGCCTACACTCCTCTCTCATATTCTTTCATCCAATGTAGACATGCATCCAAGATGGCGTTCCAATCGCCTCTATGTTCTAAAGCGGAGAACGTTCCAAGAAACACCTCCAACGCCAAAAGATGTGTATTGTTCCTATTTCGTTGATATATTTTCTTTCTGCTAGTGAAGGGGTTGTTGTAATGGTGTGTTTGTAGTAGATTAAGTGTATTAGGTTCGATGTAAAGTTAGGTTCGATGTAAAGTTAGGTTCGATGTAAAGTTAGGTTCGATGTAAACAGCCTTTGAACGTCGCATTGTATCATTCAGGCAACACCTGCTGAAGAAAGAAATTAGTATACTCCATACATACTAAAAAGTGAGAGTAACAAAATCTTCAGAATTAGAGAAGAACTACTGTGCAGGTACTCTGAGAATACAACAGTCACCTGCGACCGAGAGGAGACTGGACTGGCCTACCAAAACAGAAGCTCGGACGAGAAGCAGGCATCATACCAACAAAAATCAGTGCATCGGTAGAGGGCAACAGCAGCATTGACAAGAAAAGTAGCCTCACCTGAATTTGTGATAGATACATTACATCCCGCCAAGAAGGATATGTCTTCGCTATAATGAAAACACAGGAGATAGCTACGAAATCCTTGATAAACAAGAGAGAAACAATGACATTACCAAACTACGTTGTGATAGAAAATTTCTGCTCTTCTATACCAGTGTCGACGATATCCCCCATACTAACTGCAGTTACCCTCAAATGTCAATGAGATACTACCTGCCCCTGTGGCATGACACAGTTGCAAAGGTTATTTACAATGCTATCCGCAGGAAGGACTTCCCTGACATATGTATCAAAGTCATGGCAGAACCATCAGGTTTAAAAACGAAGAATAATGGTGGAACTCTCCAATATAAACATCAATTTGGTGCAAACATAACAGATCTAATATTATTTTAAGGGGTAGGGAACAAAATCATGCACTGTTGTAGAGATCAGCTGCCCTGCGGATGTAAATGTACAATCAAATGTTCAGTAAGAGAAAACATTTATGATGAATTAATGGGGAACTTAAGGACTTGTATCCTGACTATAAATTGTCGTTTTGTACCCACTATCATAGATTCATTAGTCATGTACCAATAAATTTACCCGAATACCTAGAAATATTAGGTTTTCACGAAGAAAGATAAAAATAAACATGCGGATTCTCCAAATGCAATCTATTAGCGGCACGTTGAAAATTTGTAAGACATTCCAAAAATTCTTCATTTGAGATTTTTAGATGAAAACATGCACATACTTGGGTGAATAGATGCCTAATTGACATACAAATTCAACACATTTCCAAACACCAGGAACTCTCTTAACTCGAAATGACTTGTATTTCTCTCAAGACCTTCATGAAAGTCAGTACCTACACACGAAAGAACACACACACATACACAAACACACACCCACACACACACACGCATATATATATATATATATATATATATATACAGATATAGGGCAGGGAATTGCCAATTAGTAATAAAATTAATAATTAACAATTTTGCCAAGTAGTTCAGTATGAAAAAAACCTTTATCGGTAAAACCATTTATAATCATAAATATATAGGGCTTAGCATGAGATGCTTCACCAACATACTGAAAATTTAGAAATAGCAGTCAAAGAACTACTGATTCCAAGCTACACATTTTTCTCTAACGGATGGCGATATTTATGGCACACACAGAACAAAAACAGAAGAGAAAAGCAAAAACAAACCTGCCTTTAGTTAACCATGTACGACGTTTCACGGTTAAGAGTATAAAGCTACCCTACTCCGATCATCAGCATGGTGTTCGATAAATTTGAAAGTGTCTATATACTCATGGGAATTTGACCATGCGACATCAAAAACACATGAGCAAGGCATTCACAAATTTATCGGCTAGTAAGTTCAAACACTTCACCCCAAGAATCTATTCCATGTGCGCCACAAATAGTCCCGCATAAAAAGTCCCGTATAAAAGGGTTACAGTTTAACCATCCAATAAGAGACATCAATATAAATATACAGATATAGGGCAGGGAATTGCCAATTAGAAATAAAATTAATAATTAACAATTTTGCCAAGTAGTTCAGTATGAAAAAAACCTTTATCGGTAAAACCATTTATAATCATAAATATATAGGGCTTAGCATGAGATGCTTCACCAACATACAGTATATTTATATTGATGTCTCTTATTGGATGGTTAAACTGTAACCCTTTTATACGGGACTATTTGTGGCGCACATGGAATAGATTCTTGGGGTGAAGTGTTTGAACTTAGACAAACCGTATCTTCCTCAACCACAATATTCTTCTAATCAATGTACCTTTTCAAACCACTGTGTTTTTTTACCTTTTTGCATTATTGTTGTTGGTGTTGTTATTTCTTATCACTATTACATTATGTAATACAATATTACTATTATATTATATTACTACGGTTGAAGTGTTCCCAATACTCTGTATTTTGAATTTTAACTTCCAACCCTAGTTTTCCCCTTTATTTTTTTCTATATTTTTTCTAACTTTTTCTTGTTTACATTTTTTAATTATTCATTGTTTTTGGGTTTTTATATGTTCTAATTACCATTTACCTCTTCCATCATCCTTTTATCCTCTAGATAAGTGTATGTACCAATATAAAAGATAAGTTTGTATATTTAAGTTGTAGTGATGTACTTTCGCTAAACTGACCACTCACCACAAGGATATCATATTTCAAGTTTACTTTAGCCTGACGTTATTTATGACCCACCACTAGTCTTGGCCGACACAGCATCATGTATGTCTGTCATTTACGAACTCACCCTTTTAGATCTCTTTATCTCTTTATCTATCTTTCTCTTTATTTCTCTTTTTCTACTTTTAGGTTTTTTCTTCCCCCCTTCTTTTTACCTCTGTTATTTTATTTCTTTACTTTTATATTTACAACCCTTCTCCAACCCTTCTAAATAGTTTATATACATCTTACTTTACTATCCGGATTTTTTCTTATTTTTTTCTTATATTACCCTCCCCCCGATTTGACTTCTATTATTTTTGTACTAATATTTGTGTATTTTTTGTATTTTTTATATTGGTTTCTTCGTATTTTATATTGTTGTAACCTCCAACTTCTTCCTTTTTTGGACCCTCTCCTTGTAGCTCATATAAGCTAGTTATGTTTATTTAGCATTCACTCTACCCTGAATTGTGGCACAATATGGACAGATTTCGAAATACCGATGAACTTTTATGTAAATGTATCAACTTAAAGGATAAACATATTGCAATATATATTACAATGGATATTACAATGGACAATACCAAGTGGACTCCCACTTTTTATCTCTCATGTTTCTCTCTCCTTTACTCTTTTCTTGATGACTTCTTCTTTGTGATATAATACTTGGGAAAGAATATATTTGCGGCTGAAGATAGCTTTATATCATCCTGTCTATCAATTATATACCAATATAATGATGCAACGACTATAAAGCTTGAAACACGTGTACCGCGGAATCCTTTGTGTTCTGTTTTTTCTTCTACGTTTTTAATTCATTATATATATATATATATATATATATATATATATATATATATATATATATATATATATATATATATGCATATATGTGTACAGGACGTCATCAACGGTGCAAATAACATGAAATACGTAAACAAACGAGTTAAATACGTACAACGAGAAAAAAATTGTAAACAGGACAAGTAAACACACTGAAAGAAACCTTCATTAGTTGTCGGCCGCCTATCCACTTCTCATTTTGAGCATTCAACGACAATATGAGTCTTCAAAGACAGTTGCTCCCATAAATTCTAAAATAAAATTTAAGATTTATGGACGGTCACAGTTGGGAAATAAAACATGATCGTGGAGACATATAAGGAAACCGAATGAAAACAAACACGGAGAGTCGTTAGACCAGAACGAGAGAAAAATAGTGAACGCTGTGAGAAACATTTTTTGAAAAGAAAAAAGAATTTATGGGAGCAACTGTCTTTGAAGATTCATTTTGTCGTTGAATGCTCGAAATGAGGAGTAGATAGACAGCCGACAACTGAAGAAGTGTTCTTTCTCTGTATTTACCTGTGCTGTTTTCCATTTTTTCCTTCTTGTGCGTATTTCATGTTACTTGCACTGTTGATGGCGTCCTGTACACATATATGCATGTATATATATATATATATATATATATATATATATATATATATATATATATATATATATATATATATATATATATATATATATATATATATATATATATATATATATATATATATATATATATATATATATATATATATATATATATATATATATATATATATATACACACATATACATGTAGGCGCAGGAGTGGCTGTGTGGTAAGTAGCTTGCTTACCAACCACATGGTTCCGGGTTCAGTCCCACTGCGTGGCACCTTGGGCAAGTGTCTTCTACTATAGCCTCGGGCCGACCAAAGCCTTGTGAGTGGATTTGGTAGACGGAAACTGAAAGAAGCCCGTCGTATATATGTATATGTATATATGTGTGTTTATGTGTCTGTGTTTGTCCCCCCAACATCGCTTGACAACCGATGCTGGTGTGTTTACGTCCCCGTAACTTAGCGGTTCGGCAAAATAGACCGATATAATAAGTACTAGGCTTACAAAGAATAAGTCCTGGGGTCGATTTGCTAGACTAAAGGCGGTGCTCCAGCATGGCCGCAGTCAACTGACTGAAACAAGTAAAAGAGTAAAAGAGTATATATATATATATATATATGCATATGTTATATAGCCATATCCAACCTGAATTTCCACAGGGTGAACTGGAAGGCAATTCACAAAGAGATTCGAAATCAAAACCTGCATGACAGCCTTTCTATACAAGACAATGACCTCAAACTAAGTCATTTTATGTGAACCATACAAGACGTATGCACCAAATATGTGCCAGAAAGAAAGGCCCGCAAACATGCCAATAGAATTCCCAGAGACAGGAAAATCCTTATGAGACACAGAACAAAGGTCTCAAACCAGTTGAATAGAGAACTGGACGACAGGAAAATGGCTAAATTAAAACTTACACAGTTAGAAATAGAAAACAAAATCAAACTCTCCTATGAAAAGGAGAGAGCGGAGAAAGAGAAGAGAGCAGTAGAAAGCATAAAACAAACCCTAAGGGTTTCTATAGATTTGCAAAGGAGACTCCACAGCACAGTACAAAATAGGACCCCTATTCCTACCTAGTGACTCACTAACTGCGGACCCCACATGAATAAATGAAGTACTCAGTGCGCAATTCAAGAGTGTTTTCACTTCTCCTCTGAGTCACATGCAGATAAAGAACCCAGCTGATTTCTTTGACAATAGCACTCAGCAGAAAAAGACTGCATCCATTACCTACATTGACATTGAAGTGATGTAATAGCGGCCATAAACGAAATGAGCTCAAATTCGGCAACTGGCCCCGATGGTTTCCCAGCTGTCTTCCTAAAGTCGTGTAAACAAGAATTAGCAGGACCACTCCGGATAATCTTCCAGAGTTTCCTTGCAAGTGGTAAACTTCCCAAAAAGCTGACGGAAGGCATCATATGTCCTATCCATAAAGGTGGAAGCAGAGCAGAGGCTGCGAACTACAGGCCCATCTCTCTGACTTCACATATTACCAAAGTCATGGAACGAATTGTCAGAAGGAGATTGATTGCATTCCTAGAAGAAAATGACTTGCTGAATGAAACCCAGCATGGTTCCCGTCCAGGTAGAAGCTGCCTCACGCAGCTCTTTCAGCGTTATGACTGGGACCTGAAGCAGCTACTTGACCATTCAAATGTTGATGTGATATGTATATCTCGACGTTGCAAAAGCCTTCCACAAAGTTTATCATGGCATATGTCACAAGCTGCGAAACCTTGGCATAGCTGGTAAATTAGGAGAGTGGCTGCATGACTTCCTGAATGGTAGAAGTCAGACAGTTGCAGCCAATGGAGAATTATCTAGGGAAACGCAAATATTGAGCGGTGTTCCACAAGGAACTGTCCTGGGGCCTCTACTGTTCATAGTAACCCTTCTGTACATGCCCACGGTCACTCAGACAGCCATTGTCACTAGCTACGCTGATGACACAAAACTATCTCAGGCAATAAAGAATCCTGATGATATTGTAAGCCTACAGAATGACCTAAATGCAATATACGAGTGGGCAGAGCAAAATAATATGCGGTTCAATGCTAAAACATTTCAAGTACTGCGCTACAAGCCCAAAAGTGTTCCCCAACTGGCATACACAGGACCTGCAGCTACTGCAATCCCAGAATCACAAACAGTGAGAGACCTGGGCATCAGCATGTGTTGTGACGCATCATTTCACATGCACATTGTCAAGTTGACAGCAAAGTGCAGACAACTGGCAGGGTGGATACTGTGGACATTCAGAACAAGGGATCAAAATGTCATGTTGATTCTATGGAAGACATTTGTTTTGAGCCGCCTAGACTATTGCTCTCAGTTGTGGTCAACACAGTGTCAAGTTGACAGTAGAACTTGAGACAATTCAGCGTCACTATACAAAAAAGATCGCCACAGTCCAACAGATGAAATACAGGGAGCGACTGAAGTCACTAAGTCTCTACTCCCTGGAGCGCAGGCGGGAGTGATATGTAAAAATTTACATATGGAAAATACTGGAAGGACTGGTACCAAACCTTGGCATCATGTACTACACGAATGCCTGCACAGTTCGCCACTGCATAGTACCAAGGGTACCATCCACTACATCTCACATAAAAAACAAGGTACTGCAACAACCTCGGTTTTAGAGGACCTCAGCTCTTTAATGCCCTGCCAAAACAATTGAGGGACCTGCATGACATGGATATAGAGGTCTTCAAAACTAAACTTGACACTTTCCTATCCACTATACCAGACGAACAGTTGAGGACAGCGATATAAATTCTCTTATACAATAGATGTGCCATCGAAACTCTTGATTGGACTACATTAGGTGGCGGAGAAGAGCCATGCAAGGAACGTGCAGAGAGTATAGCATAAAGAGCGAAAGTAATGGTGGTGCTCCAGCATGACCGCAGCCACTTGGCTGAAACACATAAATAAATAAATAAATATACATATATATATATATATATATATATATATATATATATATATATATATATATTATTACAAATTAAAAGGGTAAAGGATTATCAATTTATTAATTAATAAATCAATTAATAATTAATCATTTTTTTTACCAAGCCCATCGTTACGAAAGCACCATTATTGGTGGAGAACTTATTCAAAAGCTCATATATATTTATAAATATAATTAAGGGATCAGCAAATATTTGCTTCACCATATACCGAAGTTCAGAAATAGCAGCTAAAAAAGCTGAGAATCTCACAGATAGCATCACTTGTAACTCACAAAGGCAAAAGCAAGAAGAAAAAACAATGAAAAACTAACCAATTCAGATGGTTAACAGCAGACGCGTTTCAGGATTATGATTAATAATTAATAATTAATAATCAATTTCCTTCATCAGTACTGTATTCCAGTAGTAAATTTGACTATGCTAGCAAACCGTGCAAGCATGGACGAGTAATATTCCACACCGACACAGATCAGAAAGCATAACCGAATCCACTTCGGTCAGCCAGTCTAACTGTCCCTTCCTCAAGAAATTACCATGTGCGCGACAAGTGATATCGCAGAGAAAACTGCGTATACTAACCGGGAGTGAATAATTATTACAAATTAAAAGGGTAAAGGATTATCAATTTATTAATTAATAAACCAATTAATAATTAATAATTTTTTTACCAAGCCCATCGGTACGAAAGCACCATTATTGGTGGAGAACTTATTCAAAAGCTCATATATATTTATAAATATAATTAAGGGATCAGCAAATATTTGCTTCACCATATACCGAAGTTCAGAAATAGCAACTAAAAAAGCTGAGAATCTCACAGATAGCATCACTTGTAACTCACAAAAGCAAAAGCAAGAAGAAAAAACAATGAAAAACTAACCAATTCAGATGGTTAACAGCAGACGCGTTTCAGGATTATGATTAGTAATTAATAATTAATAATCAATTTCCTTCATCAGTACTGTATTCCAGTAGTAAATTTGACTATGCTAGCAAACCGTGCAAGCATGGATGAGTAATGCTTTCTGATCTGTGTCGGTGTGGAATATTACTCGTCCATGCTTTCACGGTTTGCTAGCATAGTCAAATTTACTACTGGAATACAGTACTGATGAAGGAAATTGATTATTAATTATTAATTATTAATCATAATCCTGAAACGCGTCTGCTATATATATATATATATATATATCATCATAAATATACAGGGATTAGCATTGAGTTGCTTCTCCAACATACTGAAAATTTAGAAATAGCAGTCAAAGAATTACTGATTCTAAACTACAAATTTTTCTCTAAACGGATGGCGATATTTATGGCACACATAGAACAAAAAACCGGAGGGAAAAGCATAAACAAAACAAGTCTTTAGTTAATTGGATACGAATCGTTTCATGGTTAAGCGAAAGAAAATTTCTCTATTCCAATCTTCAGTCCAAATATTCTGATAAATTTGAAAGTGTCTCTAAAAAAATTCACGGTAATCTTTGGCCATGCGACACCAAAAGTCAACGATAAGAAAGGCACTTACGAATTCATCGGCCAGTGAGTTTCGGCATCTCACCTCAAAGAAATCTATTCCATGTGCGTCACAAATAGTCCCGTATGAAAAAAAGTCCCGTGTGGAAGGGATTACGGTTTAACCATCTAACTTAGAGATATCAAATATAAAATATACAAGAATAAGGGCGGGGAATCGTCAATTAATAATAGAATTAATAATTAACAATTTTGCCAAGTAGTTCAGTATGAAAAAACCTTTATCGGTAAAACCATTTATCATCATAAATATACAGGGATTAGCATTGAGTTGCTTCTCCAACATACTGAAAATTTAGAAATAGCAGTCAAAGAACTACTGATTCTAAACTACAAATTTTTCTCTAAACGGATGGCGATATTTATGGCACACCCATATATATATATATATATATATATATATATATATATATATATATATATATATATATATATGTATGTATATATATATACATATGTATATGTATATATGTAAATGAATATGTATATGTATATATATATATGTGTGTGTGTGTGTGTTCTATGTGCGAGTTCAATTGTTAAGGTAATTTCTGTACACTGCAAGTATAAACTTGTCTGTGTGTACATATGTGTGCATATACACCAACACAAACACACAGAGGTACACACACACACACACACACACACACACACACACACACACATACACACACACACACACATATATATATATATATATATATAAATATATATTCATTTGGAAAATACTTCACAGCGTCGGTAGAGATTCATAGTTAGTGTCATGTAGTTCGATTTTGTTTGCAGTGACATTATCAATTTGTTTTAAATAAAAGTAAAGAGAGTAAAGCTAATCCCTAGTGATTATTCAATACGAAATATATTTAACGAGAAACGTTTTATGCATGAGAAGCGGTAATTATTTCCTAACTTGTAAACATTTGAAGTGCTATCTAATACAATATAATAAAGAAATATGTATTGCTTCTCAGTAAGTCACGTGATTCGAAAAGCAAATATTCACATGATTATTTTCTCAATGCTGTTATTCCAAATATGTTTGGGAAGTAATGTAGATTTCAGAGAATGTTATGGAACTCGTATTCACCCTTCTGTAACTGGCATTCCAGAAGATGACAAATTGATTCAAATATCAAACATCCGATCTCAAATTCAGTGCCTTTCTCAATGTATGATACACTCCAAATGTACTATGATTATTTACAGCGTTTCCTATAAAGTATGTATTCTACGTAAAATCAAGCAATTACCTGTTGCCTCATCATTCATCGAAATTCCTCCAAACAGTATTTACACCATACTACAAGCACGTGAGTAGTTTTCTTTTCTAGTGTATGTATTGTGCATAGTTTTACTTTTCCTTTCCCTTCTTAGAATATGTTATTTGTTATTTAATTTAATATTAACAGTATTCCTTGTAAAAGAATGGCTGATACCATCTGTAATCGGCGCTGTGAAGGGGCTGTGTATAAGTGATCTTTTTGTTGTTGTTGATTGAAGGACGGTTACGTATTTTTTCCCTTTCTTTTATTTTTTAATTTCCACTTATTCGAGTGTTTCCATGAGTGCAAACAGAAACAGTAATATCCCTAACTGTGATCCATACATTCTCTGTCCACGTAATTCGTTCACAGTCATTTAAGTTTCCCTTCAAGTTATATGCTATTGTTGTTATTCATCCTGCTGCTATTATTTTTCTGGTCGTTGTTGTTGTTCTGTTAGTTAAGACTACGATCAACCTTGTTCGAGTTATGTTCAAAGACATTTCCACTAGATGAATGCATGCACGTACGTATGTATGCATGTACGTATGTGTGTAATTATATATATATGTATGTATGTGATGTATGTGATGTATGTGTGTATGTATTTAAGTATGCATGTAGCTACAACATCATGTCTCATCGGTAGATTATAACGTGATCACATTTTCGGACAACTATTTATGACGTGGATGATATCTTCAATGTTAACGCCACTAAGTCTGCAACGGTTATCATATTTTGCTGCATTTCCTGTGTCTGTGTCCCTTTTGTGCATCAGGTATTTGGTTGATAATTCCTGTTCCTGGATTGCAAGCACATACACTTCAAAGTGGGAGTTAGTATTCCGATTTTGTCCGTTTCTTTATCTATCTGAACTTTGCTATTAATCTTCTATAAGAAGGAAGCTCTTTCTCTTAATTTGCAATTCCTATTTACGAAAACCAAGAAAGCATGCAGTAAAAGACTGTCCGGAACAGAGTTTATTTTAACGAAATACCTTTTGAAATCATCTGAGGGGACACATTTACACTGAAGGATACACCTAAACAAGTCGAGCAGAATTCTACACGCGAGGGACCGATGCTGCATGGGTCGAAATGATTGTAGTGATCAATAAAGATTCTTGTATCGTCCACTTTCTATCTCTCTCATTAATTACATACTGAACGAACACTAAACCATTCAATGAGCTTTACTTGCAAATCATACGATTTATTAAATACTAACTGTAATTTGTTTTAAAGAGTGTATAAATACGTGAAGTGAAGACCATCTATAGGACTTCTTACATGCTGGAAATTGCAGTCACATCATAAACCACGAAAAAGGCATATTGCTTGTGGACACCAGATTGAATAAAAATTCAATGAACCTTATACACACGAGTTTCGCTATTAATGACCAAATAAATCAATTAATCAATTGATCAATTAGCCTCTTTAGCTTGTCAGTAAGGTTGCTGGAAAAAAGGACATAATTATGAAACTGAAATACGTACCGAGAACATATAATAAACGCGCGCATTCAGCTCCATTTTTATGCACCATGGATTCAACTCTAGTGTTCCAACTTGCTAAGTAAGAATAGTACAGCAGTGAATAATTTCAATTGTGTGCTAACTGGCCTAAGAAATGTAAAATTTAACTATATAAATATAAGTGTAAAGATTATTAAAATAATTTATTACCAGTGGTCGGTATGTATAATAAAAATCACAACACGTAAAGTATTTGTTTAAAAGAGTGTATAAATACACGAAGAGAAGATCATCGATAGGAATTCTTACATGCTGGAAAGGGCAGTTACAATCCAAACCACGAAAAAAATTCTTAAGGTACGTTGCTTGTGGGCACTAGAACGAATAAAAATGGTGATCTCATATCAAAATAAACAGCGCCTGATCTTGCAGGAGGCCCGTCCCACTCAAAAGTCCCTGAAAAAGAGTTGTTTAAGGATGCTGAACGAAACAGCTTTATTTCCAGTGGTGAACTATTAGAATCTCAAATTATTCCTCTGAATACATGGCTATGATGTTCCCCCTCTACTTCTGCTCGAGATCAGAAATGCACATATTGTCAGCCACCAAAGGACATGCTCAACTAGTTAAGGTTAAGCAACTGACAAGCAAATTTGTTGTATTGAGCAGAATATTTATTGTAACACATATTTTCTTTTCTACTAGAGGCACAAGACCTGAAATTTGGGGATGGGATAGTCGAGTTCATCGACTCCAGTGCGTAACTGGTACTTATTTCATAGACCGTGAAAGGATGAAAGGCAAAGTCAACCTCGGCGGAATTTGAACTGAGAATATAGCGACGGACGAAATACCACTATCATTTCGTCCAGCGTGCTAACGATTCTCCCAGCTCGCCGTCTTGCTGTAGCACATATTTTACACCGACAAAAAACAAGTGCATGATAACTCTTCCAATCAGATAAGATCAGAGGCTATGAGAGCTAGTATCTGGTATCGCATCAGGGCAATTATTGTTATTATTATTATTATTATTATTATTATTATTATTATTATTATTATTATTATTATTATTATTATTATTATTATTCAGTAGTTTTATTTTTATAACGTGCTTTCACTTCACTACCGAGCGCAGCTCTGTGCGCCTTGGGTATGTGCTGTGGTTTGCTGTGGTGCTCTTATGTTTACTGTATTGAAAGTGTTTTGCGTAGAATGTGTGCAGTACCCAGTAGTGCAATTTTCTGTATGTTATATATATTTGTAAGTCCTGCTATTTTTGTTATGTATTTGTTTGAATATTCTTTTATTATACCTAAGGCACCTACTATGATAGGAATTGTTTCTGTTTTTAGATTCCACATTCGAGTTATCTCTATTTCCAGGTCTTTGTATTTTGAAAGTTTTTCCATTTCTTTTAGAGAAACGTTGTCATCTGCTGGTATTGATACATCAATTAGAAAGCATTTTTTTTCTTCATGATCTTTGACAACTATATCTGGTCTATTTGCCTTAATTTCTCTATCTGTGTGTATTGGCATATCCCAGAGTATGGTTGCTTTCTCGTTTTCTGTGACCTTTTCTGGCGTGTGTTTATACCATCTTTTTTCTGTTGTTATTCCATAATGTTGGCATAGCTTCCAGTGTATATAGGTCCCAGCTCTGTCGTGTCTGTGAATATATTCCTTCTTAGCCAGGACTGGGCAGCCAGAGATAATATGATTTATTGTTTCTTGTCGATCTCCACATATTCTACAGTTACTTGTTATATTTCTTTTCATTATGTGTTTTTGGTAATTTCTGGTGGGGAGGCTTTGGTCTTGTGCAGCAATTAAAAATCCTTCAGTCTCTGCTTTGAGTCCTGAGCTTCTCAGCCATTGCTGGGATTTTTCTCTGTCTATTTCTTTCGCATTTAGTTTAGCCCAGTATTTACCATGTAGGGGCTTTTCTCGCCATCGTTTTATCATGGTCCGTTGCTGTTCTAGTTTTAGTTTGGATTTCATTTGTTTTATAGCTTTTGTTGTTTCTTCTTCTTCTTCTTCGTATTTGTTAGGTAGATTGATTTCTTGTTTGTATTTGTCAGCTTCCTTAAATACTGAAAACAGTTTTTTGTTTTGCTCGTGTTTTGTGGCTATTTGTATTAGTTTTTGCTCGTGTTTTGTGGCTTATTATTATTATTATTATTATTATTATTATTATTATTATTATTATTATTATTATTATTATTATTATTATTATTATTATTATTATTATTATTATACACACACACAAGAGATTGGACTGTTGTAAAAGAAAAAAGTCCTAACATCGAGCTACAAATGACCTTAGATGTCAAGAACAATCCTAAGTATCCTAGCTGTCCCTAATAACAGTTTTCTGAAGCTGTACTAAACTGGCTTTTATGCCTATTTCCTCTATCCATCTGTTCAGATCTATAGGGATAGTTCCCAATGCACCTATAACTAATGGGATACGTTTTATCCGCACTTTCCATAGATTCTGTAAATCTATGGATAGGCCCTTGTACTTTGCTATTTTTTCTATACATCCTATATTGAATTTTTCCTCAATTGGGACTGTGAAATCAATTATCTTGCACATTCTATTCTCTTTATCTACCACTACTAAACCAGGCCTTCTAGCTTCTATTACTCCGTCAGTCTGAATGTTAAATTCCCACATCTTGTATTTCGTACTTTCTATCACTTTACTAGATTCATATTTATACGATTTATTAGTATGTTCAAATCCTAGCTTTTATCATAACTCCCAGTGGATTATTCTCCCTAGTTGTCATGTCTTTTCTTGTATTCTTACTATGCCAGTATCTTACATTCATTTACTATATCAGTAACGCTTTCCTCTTTTGGTTTGCATAAACTACACTGGGAATCTACTTGGAGTTTTCTATCTTGGCTTTTATCGAATTATTCCTTAGTACAGGATTTTGTGCAGCTACTAACAAACTTTATGTTTCCTTTCTCAGCTTTTATTTCTGCAACCATAATGATATCATACTACTACTATTTGCTGCAACTATTTTTGGGAATGTATAATGCAATGCCTTCTCGTGCCAGTCAGATACTCTCTGTTTATTTTTCTGGTTTTTAAATTCGCTTGGTCTTTTGGCTACCTTATGTCTTGCTGTGATTCTAGCACTTTTAATAAACTTTCTTCACTATTATCTACATAGGAGTTATCTGCTCTAGCTATCTCCACGCAGTCTTCTACTGATATTAACTCTCTCCCACTCTCCTTTCTAGATAAATATAATCTTGCTACTCCTGCCCTTAGGTGGAGTCCTCTATTCATATTGAATTCCTACCTTGTTCTTTTGTTTAGTTTTGCCAATTCAGTTTTTGTCCGATCTTCAAAAGTATCTAAGTGATGATACTGACCAAGTATTTACAGGCCTCTCTAGATTCAGACCATATAGCTTTGACTTCATTAACTTCCTCACCATTCTGATGTACTCCATTTCAATTTTCGTTTTCATTTCAGTATGTATTCTGTCAAATTCTAATACTCCTAGATACTTATAACTCTCTCCTCCTTTCAATGATTTTAATGTCTGGCCATCTAGTAATTGGATGCTTTCGCTATTGACTACATGTTCCCTTCTCATTACAAATATTGCACACTTATCTGTGCCAAATTCCATGCCTGTATCTATACTGAATAGTCTTACAGTCTGTATTAAGTAGTCGATCTCTTTACCATTTTTCTAAGAAGCTTCAGACCATCCATGTAGAGAAAATGGTTAATTTTTCCATTGCTAGTTTTGAACTGATACCCTGGCTTTGTCTTCCTTAATTCTAAAGTGAAGGGGATCAAGCATAAGACAAATATTAAAAGAGACAATGAGTCTCCCTGAAAAATTCCTTTTACAATAAAATTAGAGTTGTTTGAAGTAAGAACAACAGTCTGAATGTTCTTAAGTTAGAAAGGTTACATCTTTAAGTTTTTATGATACAGTAACCTGTTTCCATACACGTTCATTAAGAGATGTGAAGTATTAAAATACATGAGTTTAACACCAGCTCATGAGTATACATTTATAACTTTAGAGGATAGAATATCAACTGGACACCTTGTTTTGTGGAAATTTGATGAATAAGAGATTGTAACACCTAATGAATATGCGCATAGGTGTGGGACAAATTGCACTGGAAAAGAATTCATTGAGAATAGAAAAACGAAACTGGGAGGGAAGTGACTATCAATTTTACTTGACTACCAATTCAACTTGTTCATCAATTCAAATTGACTATCAATTCAATTTGACTATCAATTCAACTACAGTTATAAATCAATCTCAGAGGTGTATTGGGTAAGATAAGATACTTCTAAGTTAGATAACAGCTAATAGGGGTCAGAAATAGGGTTCAGTCATTACTTTTCCAAAAGTTTTAACACATGAAATATATTTTCCTTGTCTTCCTAAAGCTGAATGCCCTATATCAGCCGGCTACATTTACCAACCAGAATTTAGATTATGTTTTCGACTAAGTTTAGAGAAAAAAACATGGAATCAAGCTGCAGATGATTGCAATATGAATCGAGGACAACTTATGCACGCGGAAAATGAAGAAATAATGAAGTATCTACAAACGGTATTGGGTGAGTAACATTTTACTATTTTATACAACTCTCTCTCACACCTAGCAAGCTCTCATTCTCTCTCTACTTATCTATGTATCTATCTCACACACACACGCACGCGCACGCGCACACACACACACACGCACACACACACATACTCGCGCATTCAAACGAAAATGTCCTCAAGATATATCTAATATCATAAACGATAAATGTTTAATGACATTCTTAATTTAAATTTTCGCAAATAAAACTCGCAAATATAATTCGGACTTTGGTCTAATCTTTTTTTCATTTGTACTCTCTACTCTAATTGTTTCGTTTACGATGAGAAAATACATAGGCATTTGATAAAATACTGAATTTAATCATTTAGTTTCATACATGTATTGTTAAAGAATTATAGTATACTAGCAGTATAGCCCGGCTTTGCCCGGGATTAAGTTAGGATTATTAAGCTAATCAAGCTCTTTATTTCAAACCAAACAAAATAACATCGACGTCAAATTTGAGCGAAATCCGTTGAAACTAGTAAACTTTTGGCTGAAAATGAGTTGCAGACAATTTGATTGGGAAATCCTATAAGGAATCAGTTTATCGATTTTTTCCACTCATCGATTTATTTTTTCGTCTTTGAAGAACTTAAAGCATTCAAGGATCCCATGAGTCCTAAGTAATGCTGGCATCAAGTTTGAACAAAATACATCAAAATTGGTAAAACTTATGGTTGAAAATGAGGTGTAGCCAATTTTATTGGGAAATCCTATAAGGAATCGGTTTATCGATTTTTTTAATCCTGATTAAATGGAAAACCCCATAAGGAATCAATTTATTGATTTTTCACCTCAAATAGGACTTAACAGATCACAACGTTGCTGATTCAAAAACATCTATAATTATACTTTAAAGTTGGTTTTCACACCCAACCCAGTTCTGGAGAATCAGTGTCGCGACGGGAGTGCATGGGTTGGGAGTTTGATCGGCAGAGGTGATCAGGCGATCATGCCAGCCCTTTGAAAACACCACCCCATCATCTAATCCCACTTTGCCCATGGGTTGGGAACCCTTCCAGCAAGGAAAACAGAACGCCCAAAAGGGCTGCAGCTGCTGTTGCACCTCCTCCACTTCTACTTCCTCTTCCTCTTACTACTACTACTACTACTACTACTACTACTACTACTACTACTACTACTACTACTACTACTACTACTACTACATTAATCAATTTCTAAAGCTGTACTTTGCATTCAGCTTGAAAAGCACATACTTATATGATATGAAGTATGTTATTATCTTTCATATTATTTTTAACCCTATACTATTGAAACACATTGCTGATTGTCCTAGAAGGCAAAGTTACTAATTTTGTAAGAAAGATTTAAATCTAGGTACAACTTAGTTAAAGAGATAATTCTATGTCATTGTTAAACGTAATGAATATAAATGATACAGAAGATTTGCTGTACATAAGCAAATTTGTAAGTGCAAGATATTTATTATTTTCTTTTATAAAGTAATTTTTTTCCATTTCCCACCCACTTTTCTATATAATCATCTTATTTATTTACAATGCGAAAATCGTACTCGACTAAAATACATTAGACAAATTTATTTTTATTCATGTAAATCTTGCATAAATAATGGCTCTGCCTATTTCTGTAACCAAATAAGTTTTGAGTCTCTACAAGCAGGATTTTAGGATTAAATTTGTCAAATATTTATGTGTCCTGTTTTCAAGAGCAGCTTCATGTATTGGTGAACAATCAACAGCGCTGGGGAGCATAAAGATAAAAGTTGTAGTTGAGAAAAAGTGAGCTAACTTGTAGGAATGGAGGCCATCTGAATGCTGGAAAAGAGTTACCTGTATCATGGTCAATAGCAGCGAGTATCAAAATGCTGACATCATGACTTCTGTTCAAAGACTGATTTGTGAGCAATCTAGAGGCTGTTAGATGTGATATGTACATCATGGGAAGAAAGTTACTCCAAAATTGCTGGAATGATTCGTCTGGCAGCAGGATTCGTCTCCTTGCTCTATCTCCTGAAATATTCAAAGTGGCTGTCGTAGAATATTTACGATTTCACCAGCCGCAATTTCTGGGATCCTAATTTCCCCAATTTTAATCCAATGGGTTATTATGTGTGGGGTGCAGTTGAGAAAGTCATCAAATACGCTGCCTGCAACCCATGTACACATTGATGGATGCATGTACCAAGTTTCGGACCTGTCTTGAGGCTGTGTTTGGAAACTGAGGGCGCTAGCTTGAGTAAACCATTATTTGCCAACCATAAGGTATTTAATATCTAAAAACAAAAAATTATATATTTTATTTTTGGATGGAATATTGTGTTTTCTTGACATTTTATGCAAACTGTCTAATTTAAGCCGAACACCCTGCATACTGATTTCTATTATTTGCTCACAGCTCAAAGAATTGGGGGAACAAAAATCAATTATGTCGACTCTAATAGAATACTTGTTATTTCATCGATACTAGAGAGAAGGAAAACCAAAGTCCAATCTGAGTTCAAATAACACCATGTCGGCAACATCTGAACTATAAGGCTTTGTTCTTAATCCGTCTTTTTCTACTTTAATTTTGCAAATTACCGTACTTTCTGTACATTAGTTATGATAAGTTTAAGAAACTTTTTTTTTTCGTATAGTTGCACTTGGATGACTGAAACCAATATACATGAATGTTGGGTTTCTTAGTTTTATTTTAGTGTGTTACGTTTATAGCTGTATAAGAAGCATGAAAATGTGTTTCTGAACGTAAAAACTACATTGTGGGCATAATTCTAGCCAATTATGCCGATTAAAAAAACTTTTTTCAATCCAAGTCACATTAAATTTGGTTCAATCCGAAAGTCCAATATATTCTCAAATGTTAGGTACGTATGTAGGCCTATATGTTTGTATGTACAAATATAGTTTTAAAACAGAAATGGGGCACTCATTACATTCTAATGCGTTTAAAAATGTTTAGTCATTTCTCTCCTAGCTGTAAAACACGGCGCACGCCAGCGGGTTATATGCAGATTTTGAGCTGCGTTAGAGTGGGTGAAAATAACGACACTGACTGATCATTTGACTGGTTCGAATTGCATAATATAGTCCAGAATGCACTGTGTAAGCACAAATAAGGCAGAATATCATGATTGATCACGGCTACGCTTGGGCTTAACAACAAGAATAACAAGAAGATTCTATGATGGTCAAATATACATCGAATAATAAAATGTTTTTGCATGCCGATTCTTGATCTGTGATTTTCGTTTGTTTTTCAGAAAAATGGCCAAACGACAATTTCTATTTTGGATTGTGTAAAGACATTAAGAAAGGCGTCTTTCTATGGCAGAATGGAGAAGCACCTACGTATGATTTCTGGAGGGCGAGTAGACCTGACAACTATGGGGGCAATCAGCACTGTGTACGTTTAGACCCAAAAAGTAATCACGAATGGAATGATCATCCTTGCGACAGGGACAGTGAGAGATATATATGCGAGATAGTCATGTGATAAATGTGTAGCTGGAAGAACCTTAATTACACACACACACACACACACACACGCACACACACACACACACACGCACACACACACACGCACACACACACACACACACACACACACTCACACATGCACAACCATGCATACACACAGATACACACTCATTTATGTAAGTGTATATCTGTGTGTGTACGTATACATATTTGCCTATATATATGTATATGTATGCATATATTCATATACATACATCCATACACACACACACAAACACATATGTTAATGCGCAATATATGGATTTATATAATCCGGTGATAATCACACAAAAAACTGCTGTAGTGGAACAAACTACAAACCACATAGTAAACCAATACCTATGAGGATCTTGTAGAATCCTATTCATTTGGAATCCAGTTAATCTAATCAGTGAAGATCATTTTACGAGAAATATATAGAATACTAGCAGAGATACGCGGCATTGACCGTGTTACATGGAACTGAAGAATTAGACTTATCATATTTTCTATATGATTCGAATTTCATCAAAATTGGAGATTAAGAATTTTAATGGGGGTTCTTTCCTTCTTTACACACTCTAACAAAAATTCTAACCATGTCATATTTATCCCATACTACACATTTTTATGCCCAGATTCCAAAATCCAAATCTTATAAAACCTATTCAAAGGTTGTTGCTCCTGAAAAATGGAGCACATGGAGCTCTGAAACGTGGGAGTTACGGTCCCGATTAGAGGATCTTAAAGTCAAGCAGAAAAATTGAATTGTTGGGTATCTTTTTTAACTTGTGTCTTATATCTGTTGTTTAAATTTCTCTGAAATCGGAAATATACGAATGTTCACTAGGTTTGTAAAAGAGAGCAAAGCTACAGGTAACCAAAAGAGGAATTATCACAATAAGCAGTCAGCTACTCTACTCTAGTCGTTACCATTCCCCATTGTAGGATTCCTCACCATACAGGTGACCCGAACAGCCGTAAGATGCATTACAGATGTATAGCAATTGGAAGGTCATGACCCAACTGAAATAAACATTAACAACTGTGTGATGTGAGGTCTAAGAGGAAATGAAAGTGTTACCTCTGGAGTTTGCCAATGATCACTATGCCAATAGGTAACTGAACAGAATAAATTTGCAATCTATAAATCTCTTTGAATGACCAATCACTTATCTGGAAAGGCCTTGAAATCAATGTTATTGTCTGGGGACTATCTCAAAGGAGGTCTGCAACCAAATAACTTTACTGAAAATAACACTTTGCAACTGAACCAGTGGAGGCAAAGATGCTTCTCCTTTACTTGACAATTTATGCACCACTTTG
Organism: Octopus bimaculoides; assembly: GCF_046866305.1. Classification (NCBI taxonomy): domain Eukaryota; kingdom Metazoa; phylum Mollusca; class Cephalopoda; order Octopoda; family Octopodidae; genus Octopus; species Octopus bimaculoides. The sequence continues at coordinate 153,142,941 of NC_142928.1, forward strand.
CAGAATTTAAAATTTAAGTATATCTCAAAGCAATCTCTTACATTGTTGTACCATTGAATTACAAATAACGCGCATCTTGTATGGTCGGGTGACTCTGTAGCTTCCAAGATTACAACTGTATTCGTCTTAGCTTAGGAAAAATGACTAAGTTGTGGTAGGTTAAGCCCCCATTTAAGGGTTTTACTAACGTTAGGAATATTACTTCATTTGCGTCTAATATCTTTGGTTAAAATTTCATCAACAGCAAAGTTATATGAATTTTCATGGAGGTTGTGGCCTCATTTATGCCCCCTCAATTTCAAACCTCCATTGGATTACATCTGTTCTTATGCATAGAATATAATATCCAAATTTCGTAAAGATCCGTCCAGTACTTTTGACCTATTTTTGGATCATAAAAAATGGCTAAAATTTTGGCGTTAAGGCTCTCATTATGGGGTCTCAGAATCCTCATGAGAAGCGGAGACTTTGGAAATATTTCTTGATTTGTGTCAATTACCTTTGGTTGAAATTTCATCAACATCAAAAATTCATGAATTTTCATGGGGGGTTCTGCCTCCTTTAAGTTACCTCAAATTCAAACCAAACATATTGTTTTATACCTGCCCTTATGCATTGAATGTAAGTTCCAAATATCATAAGGATTCATTCAATAATTTTAGTCCATGACACTGTTTGACTCATATGGCATTACCTTTCTCCTTGGCTTGGAATTTGTGTTCGAAATTTCATTAGGATCGGTGCAGTGGTTTTCGAGTCGATAAGTAACGCACAAACACACATAGCCATTGACTTATATATATATATATATATATAATTTAGAGAAAAAAGACACAATTATTTAATTCATCCATGAAAATCCACAGTCACATATAGAAAAATTTAATAAGTAAATACACTATGAAGACCTATAATAAAAATCAAAAAAGTGCAAAGTAATAAAAATTAAAATAGTAAAAATTACTACACGTGTTTCATAACCACATTTTCAAATAGAAAATAAAATAAAAATCAAATCGATTCAAAATAAATCGATCGAAAATCAATTCTATTCTAACATATAGCTAATCTTCAGGTAAAAATACAATAATAATAATAAAATCAATGTATATATTTTCGAAGCTATAGTTTAAATTAAAATTTTAAACGTTATACTTTAAACTAAGAGTTTGTTAGAATTAAGTCGCGTGAAAATATGGTGTAAAGAAAAGTAATAGAATAAAGAGTTATATAAATATATATTTAAGTTCTATTTATAAACTCAAAGTGTAATTTAGCTGTAATCATAATAAAATTTTACAGTATTATAAACATATATATTATATATTGTGAAATTTAATTTCCCTGTAAATTTGGAATTTTTTCCCTAATATTATTGTCATTATATATATATATATATATATATATATATATATATATATATATATATATATATATATATATATATATATATATGCACATATACATACATGTATGTGTGTGTGTGCGTGTAAATGATAATATATTGGTATTTTTAGATAAGCTTAAAGTTTATGGCGTTCACCATGCATGGATTAAGGAAAATAGTCTAATAACGAGGCATATAAGCACTTGACAGAAAAAAAGGCTTTCCTATCAGCGTTGGAGCGTAACACACTTTGTCATGTTAACAAAGGAATGTGGGTTTGCGTCCCACGCCGATGGCAAAGCCTTCTTTTTTCTGTCGAGGGCTTATATGCTCCGTTATTAGACTATTTTCCGTAGTCATTGCACGGTGAACGGCATAAACTTTAAGCTTATATAAAAATACTATTATTATTATTTACAGGATTGTAAAATACGGCACCGTATAATAAAGCCATTCGCACCGAAAGCAGATATATATATATGCTTACTATAGCCTCAGGCTGTCCAAAATCTTGTGAGTGGATTTCGTACTCGGAAGCTGAAAGAAGACTGTCGTATATATGTCTATGTTTGTGTATGTGTGTGCCTGTGTCTTGTGTTTGTACCCCCATCATTGCTTGACAACTGATGCTGCTGTGTTTACATTCCTGTAACTTAGCGGTTTGGTAAAAGACACTGACAGAATGAGTACCCTGGCTTACAAAGAATAAATCCTGTACTTGATTTCTTCGACCAGCGGCGGTGCTCCACCATGGCCGCAGTCACATGACTGAAACAAGTAAAGCAATAAAAATCTATGTCATTTTAATCCCCAGCAAGGCCAGGTATCTCTGCTAGTATATATATATATATATATCTGTAAAAATATGTGACACTTATTCGGTAGCCATGATAAAACTCCAAGTTTCGGATGCCGGGGTGGGAACTCACGCCGCTATCTCTTCAGTTATCCGGCCATTGAAAATTCCTGTGAAAAATGACTGTTAAATAAAGGGAAATTACTGTGTGGTTGACCATTATTAAGACAAAAGAGCAATGGGCCGCTAGGTAAGGATATGGAGTAAAGGTAAGGGAGAAGAAAAAGCTATAGTGTTCGCGTAAGCGCACCAATCTGTACATTCGCTTATATGTATATACTCAAACACGCTCGCTTGAAACACACATTCTTACACACATACTCGCCAAAAACTATATATATATATATATATATATATATATATATATATATATATATATATACGTATGCATATATATACCCGCATACACACCCACACACACACGTGCTCAACACCCTCGCATCCATACACACGCATGCAAAAAAATCACAGGGCTAAAAGCGAAATACAGAAGAAAGTGAGAAAAAGCTATACAGTTAAAACGCGTCTATATGCGCATATTTTCGCATGTACGCACAAACATCTATATACGCACGTACCCGCACACATGCATACATTCACAAGCGCGCACATAAGGTTCCATGTACGCATCTATAGGAAAAAAGCGGGGTGGAGGGGAGAATACAGAAAAAATATATGTGGAAAATATATACAAAACATTATTTCTATAAATATGTAAAAAATATAAAAAAATATATAAGAAAACTAAGTAAAAAGTATAGAGAGATAAAAAGCTTATACATAGACACAATATAGAAAGCAAGTCCTATCCGTAAACTCAGAGGGACCAAAAATGTAGCAAATATTTAGTCACATGTGGACATGATCCGAAAAGTTCAGTTCTTGAATTATAGACATGTGGCGAGGTCTAAGCTGCCTTTCCAGATGAGCCATCTTTCCATATCACATAGACCGCATCTTCCGCTGCCGCTGGTGTAAAGTTTACACTTGGCTAAGATCTTCCAATGGATGTTATAACTGACACCTTTATCTTTTAAGGTCCATATATTACTGGATAATTTGGTCGTTTTCCTTTTGTCCCAGTGCCTGAAGTTCAAGGTGAGATTATTGAATCTGGTTTTGAAATTACCCTCCGTAAGGCCCACGTATTTCTTCGTCGAAACTATGTCATTATTGGATATAGAGTCCACGATGGCCTCCTAGATGATGGTTTCGGACATACAAGCTTCATTTAGCGGGCACAAATATTTATCTCTGCATGAACAGCTAGTTTCGTATTGTGGTTTTTGTGTGTTGTATGCGATTATATTTATCATGGTTACCGAATAAGTGTCACATATTTTTACAGATAAATTCGTCTATTTACATAATATCGAGGTCTCTTTCTTTTGTTGTCTTTTCTATCAATATATATATATATATATATATATATATATATATATATATATATATATATATATATATATATATACATATATACTGCACAACTACAAAAACTGTAAACCACAGCAAAATTTTTACAAAGAAAAGAAAATCCCCCCCCCCCCAATAAAAAAGAAAAAGAAATTCAAAAGTCCAACAAAGTGAATATCTCTTCCTCCTACTATTCCCAAAAAACTGGAATATCTACAATTTCCTGTGAATATTTTAAATCTCCCTCAAAATAAAATGAGTTAGGAAACTTACATACCTACAGCTTTCGAGCACACAAACGATCTTAAAAAAATAAACCCTTTAACATCTACAACTAATGACGACTTTCCTTTTTCCCTGAGTATTCCTTTCTCCTTGAGTATTCTTCCTTTCCTTTCTCCCTGAGTATTCGAAAATGTAAACATCATCCTCCTTTTTATTCTAAGGACATGGTTATTTCTCTCTGTGCGGTCATACAAAAGACCATATTTAATAAATCTTAAAACTTTACTATCTACAAGTTGTTTTCTTTTCTTTTTGACTCTCCCTTAGTATACGGAAACGTAAACATCCTTTTCATTGCAAAAGTCCTACTGTATTCTCCAACTGGACAGACAAATAAACATCTGAAGAAAACTTAAAAGCTTTAATATATTACCCAAATACGTAAACACACCTTTTATTACAACACAATTGAATTCAGAAATTCAAAAATTCAACGACGTGAATATCAGTATATATGTGAGTGTGTATCTATCCATCTCTCTCTCTCTCTCTCTCTCTCTCTCTCTCTCTCTCTCTGTATATATATATATATATATATATATATATATATATATATATATATATATATATATATATATATTTATACATGTATGTATGTATGTATGTATGTATGTATTATTATTATTATTATTATTATTATTATAACTGCTTTTTCTACCAGTAATTACAAATAGAACAGGTTGAATTTCTTCTTTTCAAGGCAGCGCTCCCAGTATCCATTGGTAGTAGTAGACACATTTGACCTATGCTGACCCAAAGGGGGCGCAGATTCCTTTGTCTCTATGGCTGACCTCTCCACCATTTGCCGAATCTATCTATAAACCTGTAGGATATGATCTATTTACCAAACTGCTAGCCAACTGTTCCATCCAACAAAGGTGGTAGTGGTGATGGTAATAATGATAAAAATTAAAATAATAATAGTATGCTGCAGCTGCTAATACTAAATACTACTAACACTACATTAATACTACAACTACTACTATTATGATAGCACAGGAATCTGAGGCCCAACTATCACCCTTACCACTACCCTCACCCCTGCTACTGTTGCTGTTGCTGCAACCACTGCTGCTACTACACAGGAAAACAATAATATCAGTGATATCAGTGATGATGATAATGATAATGAAAAGAAACGGGTGGAGCCTTCTCCTCATAATAGGTTGATAAATGATACATCTATTGATGGTGTCACAATAAAAATACTGGTAACTGCGCAACCTGATAATCGCTACCTGATATGAGCGACAATGAAAAGACAAAATATTGTGAATAACGATGGTAATGAAACTGGAGCCAATGACGGTGACAGTGTTACACTCGGTAGGCTCAAAGATTCTGGTGTGGCTCCAGCCTGTCGGTATCCAGAAAGGGACCACCACACACGGCGTAGATGGAACAAGGAAATTAAGGCTGTGGTCTTGGAGTGTTACTATCTGAGCAATTAAAAGACTAGGAAGCATCATAGAGGTCGCTTAACAAGGGTGACCCAAAAAAGAATACTGAAAGCTTAATCATTGCTTCCAGGACCAGGCATTGAATACCAATTCAATGAAAAAGAGTATATAAGACACAAGTGCATCGGACTCTGTAGAATGTGTGGCAAGAGGGTCGAAAATGTGACACACATTGTTAGTGTTTGTGAAAGACTTGCGCAGAAAGAGTACTAGCGTAGACACTACAAAGTAGCTCCAAATCTCCTCTGGCTACTATGCTGTAAGTATGTATATGAAATTACAGGTGCTTCATACCAACATACACCGGAAAAGGCAATGGACGAAAAAGGGAAGGCAAAACTCCTCTAGGACTTCGATTTCCAGATAGACAATGTGTTAGAGCAGCGAAGGCCGGATATAGTAACATTTAGGAGGGACAAAGAAGAGTGTCTAATTATCGACGTAGCAGTGCCAGGAGATCAACATCTCATCATGAAAGAAAGAGAAATAAGTTGATAAATATGGAGACCTGAGAACTGAGATGCGAGCATAAAGGTTATCGCTATTGTCATCGGAGCATTAGGCTCAATACGACCAAATCTGAAAAAAAAAAGAACATCTGCAAACCTTAAAGATACCCGACAGTCTAGCTGTATTGCAAAAGTCAGCACTTCTTGGAACTCCACGCATATTGCGTGAAGTACTGTCTGAGGCCCTTGCTGTAACTTGACAGATAGTACAAACCCGCCAGTAGACACAATATCGTCAATCAACAACCTCACGATATTGTATACAGTGCGACATCTATAATAATAATAATAATAATAATAATAATAATAATAATAATAATAATAATAATAATAATAATAATAATAATAATAATAAGAAGAAGAAGAAGAAGAAGAAGAAGAAGAAGAAGAAGAAGAATCTAAGAAAAATTGAGCAATGGTTAAGAGGAACTGGTAAAATGGAAAAAAAGACCGACCAAGAAAAATTAGAGAAGAAATATAAAATAGGGAAGAACGGGTTTGATGCAGTAATAGAACAGTTAAAACAGAGGATCATGACAAAAAGCCAGAAGATCAGAAGATTTGTGCACAGAACTAAGCAGTTCTAGGAGAACTGTTTGTTCAAAAATAACCAGAAGCAATTCTTCCGAACGTTAGAAGGAGACAATGGGGAAAATGTTGCTCCTGAAAATCAAGCCAAGGAGTTCTAGAGCGGATTATGGGGAAACAATGTGGTGCATAAAAGGGGGGAAATGTTGATAGGAACTATCAAGACAGGAGGAAAGAAATAAAGTAATATTGTCGTAAGTACGGGCGATGTGAAAGAACAAGTGGATAAATTTCTTAACTCGAAAATGTGGAAAATGTGACCAACTTGGTAAGTAGATGTGAGAGCGTTGCACAAAAAGAATACAAGCACTGCCACGATAAAGTGTATTTGTAACTTCATTGGCTCTTATGCCGTAAATACCAATATGAAGGAACAGAGAACTGGTGTGACCATGTACCAAGTACATAACGCCCACCAGTCTAAAGGCCATCTTCACTGTCACTCACGTGTAGGACCACCAGCCTACCGCCCGGGTCCAAGAAGATTGCTCGACTATGAGACATAAGGACTTTCAGAATAGCACTGCCACCTGCTCCGGACAGACCACAAGATGAGAATATCTCATAGTCACCGAGAATGGGCGCTAGTGCTTGTATATTAGAAACATTTGTCTCGCTATTTGCGCCAACATCTAATTCGTGCGACCTGAAACCGTTGAGCAAGTGACTTTGCTTGCAAGCTGACCGCAGACCACGCACATTCGCACACGCTAATTTCAGAGCTGGGAATTGGAAAAAGAAATTAGGAGAAAGAAAAGAGCGGAGATCTCTCACTTTGATTTTTGAGGCGCCCAGGTATCCCGGACCTCTCTCCGGGTGACTGTCTACTAAAAGTCCTTTTTAACAGTCTAATAATAAGAACGTTTGTGGTACTCTGCTGAAGAAAGTTTCCCAAGTAAGATATATGTTTATCTTGCTAAATAACTTGAAACCATGGTACAGAGTATAGACTGGTAAAAGTTTTTATTTTTCATTCTCTTTCGAAATTATCCCTATTTTTGTGGTATAGAGTTTTTTGCTGCTCTTTCTAGCGGGTTAGATGTCCTATTATAGGCATCTCTGTATTTTAATGAATAATATATATATAGTCTTCTGACTAATTTTTATTCTCGCTGGACCACTGGTGGTAAAATAAATTTGAAAATTTTTTTTTGCTTCCCTATGATTTATTAATGATTATATATATATATATATATATATATATATAAATATATATATACATATATATATCTATTATTTTTTTCTTTTCTTTTACACATTCAAACCCAAAATCTGTGGTCATGCTGGAGCGCCACCGGTGTCTTTTCAGTGGCTATTCTTTTACGATTAGCCTTTGGTGAAGGAGGGAAATCGACGCTGCTCCTCTCGTTTGAGATTATTCATCAGGGAGCTTGGACAACCGAGATCAAGTCGTTTCCTCAACACTACCGCCCCTACACCAGTAAGATGTTTCAGATGTTTTGGGTGGGCATTGAATAGCTGTGGTCCCTTAAATCCCAACCTATTGCAATAGTGTATCGTCCTCACTCTAGACGGGATGACGGGGACCTTTGGAACAGTGCAGCGACGTCCAGTTCGGGGGTTAGTATAACTCTCGATGCCAAAGTTTGGTGCCAGTTCCTCCAGGATCTTCCACACGTACATCATAACATACCTCTCTTGTCTTCTCTCCAGGGAGTAGAGTTGTAGCCCTCAGTAACTCAGTTGTTACTTTGATGCAATCATCTGGGTGTAGCACTACTAAACTTCCACTATTAAATTGACTCTGTGGGGTGACCACAGTTGAGAGCAGTATTCCAGGCAGTTAAGGACAAATGTCCTCTATAAGTCCAGCATAGTTTTCTGGCCCCTTATTCTGAAGCTTCTGTATTGTATTCCAGTATTGCGCTTTCAGTATTTCACTAATCTTCTGGGGATCTGCAGTGGGTGTGCTATTTTCCTCGAGCGGTTACCCCATCTTGTACCGTACTGAAGCAGACACTTTTGCAAATTTACTGAACGATTTAGGGTTTATTTTTATATTTTTGGAAGCCCTAGCTTCTTTCTCTGCTCTCTTCTTTCTTGTGGTAATGTTTGAGTTCATTTTCGATATTAATCAATATTTGTTTGAGATAGGGTCCTTCGCTATCCTGTAGTGGACCATTTAGACAGTTTGAGATTTTTGCTCGTTGTCTCATTAGAATCCTCTTATCCTTGGGAATTATATTTTCCTGTTGGGTTGGCGTTCTCTCTGGAGCAAACATGCTGCATTTGTAATGCATGATTGTCATAAACTGCTATATCTTTATATCAGTTTCTTGTGTTGCGAAACTGGTAGACGAAATTTGTTCCATGACTTCTTTCTCAATACCCTTCCTATCAGCTTTATAAAAGTTGAGGCTGGAGAGTAGGGTACATGTTAGTAGCCTGCACGTCTACTATTTTCTGTAGACCATACATCATTAGCTCTATTAAGTTAAGGTCCGAGAGAATCGTCAGTGCCACCTAAACGTTATGGATGAGCACCGCGTTATTCGTGAAGCAGATGTCCAGAACATTTTTACCCCTTGTTGATATATATATATATATATATATATATATATATATATATATCAAGGAAAGTAACTCAGAAGAATGAGAAAGAGTCGTATATCAAATATTTAAAACAACCCCAATATATCATTTAATACGCTTGACGTAATCATTACACCACATACACAACAAAGACACATATACAATATATACAATAATTACAAGCAATAAGATTTGCTTTATGATCTTTCGGCAAATATGTATGCATATGTGCGCATGTGTATGCACGTATGCATGTGTCTTTATATGTATATATACACGCATAATCTATATAAGTGTGTACACACACACGCACACACACACAGGTATACCTCACAATATGGTACATGCTTTTGTGAGTATTTGTGTTTAAAGAACAAAAGAAAATTTACCTGAGTGGCTCACTCCTCCACACTGCAGGTATAAACTTGTTTCTGTTTGTTTATGCGTATGTGTTCGTATATTTATATACACGCGCAGATACATACTCACACACACACATACACACACAAATCACCCCCACACGCGCGCGCGCACGTACACATGCACACACGCACACAAATACACGCTCACATTCAATTAGAACATTTCACGGTATTCAGAAGAAATTAATCACTGTATCACGCAATTCAATTTGTTTGCGGAAACATTTTCACTTTGATTAAAGAAAAAGAAAAAGAGCAAAACACAACGATTATTCAATAAGAAATAAATGTAACAAGAGAATTTTTTATGTATGAGATGTGATAACTATTTCGCAGACGTAAACTTTTGATTTGCTAATTATCACAATATGGGAGTCAAACCGATAACATTTATCGGAGAAAAATAGCTTAAAATATTATGGCAATTTAAACATTAAAAAGTAGGTGAGAAAACAGAGGGCAATGAAGGTATTTGGCATGGAATTATAAAACATTTTTAAAGGGTGGATGGATGAGGGTGAATGTAGAAAATGGATTAGAGAAGTTTGGAATTTACGACCTGGTGGAATGCATTGGATGGTATAGAAGACGCTTGTCAATGGGCTGACAAGGATGACGAAGTGGATGATGTGCTTCCTCTAACTACGGACAGCGAAGATGAAGAGAATCCTTACGATGTTCCTAATGATTATGAAGCTTTATTCAGTACTGATGATGATGGACAGCATCATTTTTTAGGATTTTAATAAATTTTTGTGCGTAAAATGTACCGTAATTGTAATTTAAAGCTGTATTACCATAAACTTCTACTTCACTTTTTGTTTGCATAAATAAAAATTTGATAATTTATTGGTTTCTATTTACATTATTAATTATTTTGATATTTATTTTATATTTTGGGCCTTAAACTCCGCTGAATTTATGAAAAATAAAAATGCAACGAAGAAATTGGTACGGTAGTCTCTAATCTAGCCACGAAAAACAAAAACGTTTTCGGTGGAAACTGTTGCTGGTGGAAAGTGACGTTGTCCTTCTACTTCTTTTATCAGTTCTGGTATTTGATACATTAAGTTGCATTTAGTTCATTAGAAATAAAAATGCACCACTAATATACTGTACTATAATATACTTGTGATATGTGTGACTTTAATCCTGAATATAAAAATAGTGTAATGTTATTGAAGAGTTATGAAGTGAAACGCGCCGAGTAGATATCAGCTGTATGCATCGTATTACGGTAGGTAGTGACATGCTCAGTACCGGGTAGATATGTTACCGGTGATAATATAACATATAAATTGATTTCATTCTGCTCTTGTTAAGTTTGATGGGTACAAATAAAAGAGAAAGTGCAAATATTTATAAGAGCTACACGGTCTTTTTATGGTTTTTTTTTTTTACTAGGATGTGTGATTTGACGCATAAAATTAATAATATTACTGTAATTCGTTGTGTTTTTGTTTTTATTCGCTTAGAGATGCGGTGGGCTTCTGCTGCTGATACGGTACTTCGGATTCTAGCTTGAATTCTAGTCCCTCAAAAGTAGTATCTATGTAATAGACGACCCCATAAACTTGACCTTAAAACATGGCTTTAAATATTCGACTTCTTACGAGTATATACGGCATTCCTTCTCAGTCAGTCACGTAATTCGAAAAACAAATCTTCACGTAATTACTTTCCCAGTGCTATTATTCCAAATAGGCTTGGACAGAGAATATGGGATTCGTGTTCCACCTCCTGTTACTGTTATTCCAGAAGCTGACAGATTAATTCAGATTAATTCAGTTGTGAAACATCCGATCAGAAATAGAGTTCTTTTCTCTTTGTATGACATATTCTGAATGTGTTATGATTATATGCAATGTTTCCAACGATGTATGTATCGTTCGTAAAATCAAGCTATTACCTGTTGCTTCATCATTCATTGACATTCCTGCAAACAATGTTTATAACACGCTACAAGATCTTGAGTAGTATTCTTTTCAAGAGAATGTATTGCATATATGAATGTATTGTATATATTGCTACTATGTGTTAGCCATTGTTACACCCTGTTCAAGTAAACCTATATTCAAAGGCGTTCGAACTGATTCCATAGTATAAAGTGTCCTTAGTGAAGACGATATCCGTTGTTTGAGAGAAAGTTAACTTTTATTTCCAGCAGGACACATGACTACGTAAACGTCCCCACATTGGATCATATTACATATATTGTTGAAGAATAACTATTCGAAAAGTCGTTTAAGCTGTAATCATCTTAGTTTAAACTAATGCATCTTGGTCTTATACTTAATCCCGTCTTTTTGCCTTTATCTAAAGCAGTAAGACGTTTATTTGAAAGCCATTTGGCTGTTATTTCTAAGATATCTTGCAACCACATAGACGCTACCTTTTGGTTCGTATTGTGCAAGTGCGTTTTGTAGAGGATTAAGCTTTCGTTGTATATTTAGCTATATATTTAATATACACGTGTTTCGATAGTTTTATCATATCAGATAACAGGTATGGATAGATAAGATATGCCTTCTAGTGATATAAAACTTTTACAGTATCATCAAATATCACAAAAAATACTTGTTCCAGAAGGTGTTTCACTAACCAACGGATTAAATCGGCGTCTCTCACACTATGCCTATTCGAAAAGATTCTAGGGCTGTACAAAATAATGTATCTTTAAATAAAATTTAATAAAAGTATGCAAGAATTGCTATTCATAATTGTCCAAATAGCATGTTATTTCATATTTTGTATTGGAATGAGTTACTGCTCTAATATAATTTTTGCTTCATTGTATGTTTTAATAACTGAAGAGTGGAAACAAGGGTTGTACGTAGACTATAGGTATGACGCATACGAGTTTTTGAAAATATCGTATAAAGCTTCCATGGCAAAATAAGTTTGAGGACCGTTGTATGAGATACCTTCCATGGCTCCTTGCAAAGCAATTATTAATACCATATGTAATCAATGCTCTGAAGGCCAGTATATACGTAAGCATTTTGTAATTGTTGATTTGAGGTATAGTAGCATATTGCTTTTCTTTTATCCTTTAAGTCTTCCTTATTTTTAGTGCTCCCATGATCGCAGCTGCACAGTAATATAACTATGTTTTTTACATTTATTTCCATATATTACTTTCAGAATGTTTTACGTTGATCCAAAAGTTATATGTTGTTGTTGCTGCTGGGGATTAGATTCGCTTTGATCGAGACATTTCCGCCGTAATTATCTCGTCTAGTTTACTGTTCACTACTAAACATATTATTTAATGAGTCCCTTGCCTAACACGAGGGTGTGATTTCAGGGCGTTTTGACTGATCCTTGTAGAAGATCGAACGGCAAGAGAGAAATTTCACATCAGTGTGTTTCCGCAAATTATATGACTAATAACTTCTCTCATAATCTCTTGATTTAGCCCTATGCTATGGTAGTAAACACACTTTAGCGCATCATATAGTGAGATTAAACCTGGAACAACGTGGTTACAAAGTAGATTTCTTTACACAACCATGACTGCACTTCATAATAATTCTACTGTAATCAATGTAGAAAGCATAGTGTTCCTACATAACTTCTTAATTTGGTCATTTATTATAATATTCTTGTTGTTTGTCTCTTAACCCTGCATGCATAGTCATCTCCCATAGTTTCCTTCTACTTTCCATTTTCATCACAAACTTTCACACTCACGCCTTTACTAGATTTCTTTAATGAAATACCTTTTCTGCTATTCTATCTAATAAATTCGTTGAAATCGAGAATAGTTATGAGCAGTCGATTTAATATTTCAGTTGATTATCCAAATGTTGCCCCACTGTTCTCTGAATACTTTTCATCTTTCATGTTTAATGTCTCTTATAATATTCTGTTTTGTTTGAATTATTTTTTATTTATTTAGCAACACATTTTTATAAATTGTAGCAAGAATAAGAAGGCAATAATTCTGAGCTGCATCTATTAATTATTTCGTCTCACATTACAAAATATGAAGAAAGCAAGAGCGAGAGAGAGAGAGACGGGGAGAAAAGAACGGCAGGGAGAGAGAGAGAGAGAGAGAGAGAGAGAGAGAGAGAGAGAGAGAGTGGCATGGGGACAGAGAGAAAAGGAGTGAAGGAAATAGAGAAGAGATGGGTGGAGGGAGGTGCGGAGATAGGGAAAGAGCAATAGAGAGACAAGCTGAATAAGAAAGAAAAATATAAGTATATATATATATATATATAGAGAGAGAGAGAGAGAGGGGGGGGGGAGGAAGGGAGAAAGTAGAGAGGGCATAAAGAACAGAGAGTTAACAACGTGTGCGTGCTTCTAGTTACACAAGACTCATACACACTCATATATAAGTTTTAAGTAAACTTGTAATTAATTGTTTCTAATGTAGGCAACAGAGCAGAAATATGAACATACATTAGGATTGATTATATTGATATAATGATCTAACGCATGAAGTATTTTACCTGTCTTCCTAAAACTGAATGTCTTACGTCAGCCGGCTGCACTAACCATCCAATATTTAGATTATGTTTTCGTATAGATCCAATGACATTTTCATGGAATGAAGCTCCAGACATTTGCTGTAAGGACCGAGGACAACTTATCCACATTAAAAATTTAGAAGTAATGAAATATCTAAAAACATAACATCAACTGAGTGACATTCTATTTTACACAAGCACTCTCACATACACATACTCACACCGACACATACTCACACACAGATACACAAACATACACACACATACACCCACACACACCCACACACGCACGCACACACAAACACACTCTCCCCTCTGTCTCTCTATCCCCATCTGTCTGTCTCCCCCTCTCACTCCCACCTACACATATGTACATCGTATACATCTAATATCATTAACTGTTTAATAACATTCTTGTTTTAAGTCATTCTATCATTTTGTTAATAAATTAGCGGCCTTGTTCTAATTTCCCTCTGATATATAATGTCTACCCTTTGATAATTTCTTTTATGCTGAGAAAGTCATGGAGAAAATCTCGAATATAACCTTTGAAGAAAATCTCGAATATAAGCATTTAATTTCGTACATATATTTTAAAAGAATTATATTATATTTATTTTCAATGCGTTACAAAAGAAAATGTCTTGCTCGTTAAAAATTATTTAAATAATTCTTTATTTTTGATTTTGTTCTGTGCAATTTAACTAGAAATTCAAATAAAACGCTGAGACAAAAGAAATATTCCGTTACAAATCGTATTGTTATAAACTGTTGGAGATTTTATGAACTTTAATTTATGTTTAATCAATATTATTTGCATTATGGAGTACCTCTTGGACTATATATATATATATATATATATATATATATATATATATATATATATATATATATATATATATATATATATATATATATATATATATCCTCTTCAGTATTAAAAACGACAGCTGTATTAGTTCGAATTAGGATTCTTTATAACTTGGAAGAGGCAAATTTCTGACAATATGAATATATTTTAAATGAAATGTATCGCTTCAACAATTTTAATTTTCTTTTCAACTGATACATTGTCAATGCTTAGAGTGCCAATGCTTACAGAGTCGATTAAATTGTTTAACATATTCGTGACAGTCATTCTATAAAACTCCAGTAATGTGAATGGCTGCATCCAGTCTGTTCGGTTTTGAATTCATATGTGAACAGACGAAATAAATAATTTACTTGCTCTATTGGTCAGCGAAATGCCATTCATTAGCAAATATTTAGCACTTCGTTGAATTTTATATGTATAAAACATAAAAACATGGTAGATGCTAAAATATTTCCTTACTGTTGCTGAAGTTTTCTTGCCACACAGCTGGAGAAAGAGATTTCAGTATTTAATTTACTAACGTAAATAACAGGAAATTAAATTAAAATAATATATACTGTAGGACATGCTTCATTGAAGAAAATCTCGAATATAAGCATTTAATTGAAGAGATTATAGTTTCTAACATAGGCATAAAGCTTCAAATTTGACTGCAGAGTAATATAAGGAAAAGTTGACTTTGGTGCAATATAAATTCTAATATTGAAATCCTGAACAAATATCCTTTCTACTAAAAGCACAAGGCTCGAAATTTTGTGGGAGGAGGCTAGTCGATTAAATCGATTAAATCATATCTATATCCAATTTAGAAGGGCAAATCAGTCTAACTGCGGAGTCTCTATCGAACACCAGAAGTCCATATGTATCTACAAGTGAATCAATATAGAAAACTCATCGCCAGTTTCAACAGGTGTGGCTGCCAAACTGTGACAGCCCTATTGTTCCTTTGGACCCAGTAGTGTTGTGGAGAAAAGGTACATGCTGCACGAGCAACATCTTGTCCCCCATAACACATCGCCCGGGCTTGTATCCAATACCACTACGCATATATATGTGTGTGTGTGTGTTTGTGTGCGTGTGTGTGTGTGTGTGTGTGTATGTGTGAGAGAGAGAGAGAGAAGAGAAAGAGAGTTAACATTTGCGATCAACCACATCAAATGAAGTAGACCACTATACCATTGTAGAGGAATACATTTAATATAATATGCGAACAGGTTTATACGCATTTCCGTTCTTTTTTTTACAACAGTTGTGTGAAAATTGGTGTTACCCAAAAATGTTACCATACAAGCTAACCATTCAAAGAGAACACCTCTGCATTCTTTGATTGCAAACAGAAAATATCCGTTTTAGTAGCTTTGATGAATCTGTATGTATGTACTGGAAAGGCCGAAAAATAGTTATATTTTCTCCCTCAGTGACAGCATTCAGGTGGTGTTTATTCCATTTGTCAGCTGTTTTGATTTCATAATGCCGACACATTAACCTCTGTAGATATTGGCCAACTCTGTCATATTTTGATTTACACGCCACTGGTACTAAAACTTTACACCCAGAGATTAGGAAGTCCACTCTTTCAACCACATCGTTGCAGTATCAGCACTTTGATTTCTATTTCATTTTTCATCACGTTGTCTTGGTAGTTCCGGGTCAGTAAGTTTTGGTCTTGGGCTGTAAAGATGAAGCATTCGCTCTCTAAGTTTAGTCTAAGCTTCATAACCACTGATGGGTGTACTTCAGATTTACATCAGCTTGTTTGCTATGGGCCACATATTTGCAATGCTTTTCCCCTGTTCATCGATTTTCCGGTAGCTCAAACGGAGGAACAGCGTGCTTCCGTGAGATTCTGTTTTCTGCCGGGGAAAACGAAGGCTGAAACAGTTGTCATGACGCTGTCATGAGCAAAATACACGTATACGAGTGGTTGGTTTCCACGCTTTTGGAATGATTACTTGTAGCTTGAAGACTAATGTCATTCAGGACTACCGTCGACAAGCCGAATGCATGAAAACATCATGAAAGTTCATTAACTGATCTTGGGGAGACCATCACCGAACAATTGCTGAACTTGTTTATATGACTGGTGTGTCCTCGAGCGCCTGCCCACGAATTTTGAGCAAGGAATTGTGAATGAAAAGAGCTGCAGCAAAATTTGTGTCTCGCTTGCTTACGGAAGATCAAGCCACTCACGACTGAATCCGTGTCGTGAACTGAAAGAAGTTGATCCAGACCTTTTTCGAAGGCCATCACTGGCGACGAAAGCTGGTGCTACAGAATTTGCAGATGTGGAAGAGGTGAAGAGGAAAAAACGATGGAGGCGTTAAACGATATCGGTTCGCAAGAGTTCCAGCACTGCTTCGAATAGTGGAAAACACTTCTGGGCTGATGCATTACTTCAAATGGAGAATACTTTGAAGGCGATAAAAATGTAAACGCGTAAAACTAAGTGAATAAAATAATATTGCAAAATTCCGGTTTCTTTGTGATACCCCCTCGTATAATCAATTTTGGTCTATATAAATATTTTAATTCCTAAACTTTTTAATGTACATATATTCAATTTACTCTCCACCACCACTACAAAAATTGTGCAGTTACAACTCCTAAAATTTATTTACCTTCCGGTTCATTTACAAAATATCTGTTCTCCTAATATTAAGGAATGAAAACATGTGACAGCATGAAATTATTGAAATTATAACATTATTACATGGAAAAACACGAGCAAGAAAAATAATATTCTTAAGATCATAAACCTGAAAAATTACAGGACAAGTTATTGCACTTGGAAAAGTTCAGGACAACTTATTACATCAAGTAAAGTACAGAACAAGAAATTTTTTACTTGAAATATTGCAGCTGAGGATGAGATTTCAAATAGAATATACAATCTTTGCTTTTATTAAAACTAAAAAAAATATTACAAGTTATTACTTCTATTTGTTATTACGTGTTACTTCTGTCGTGGAGAATATATGTTCAGTATCAAGTATTGAAGGCTGCGTGTATCTTAGAAGAATTCTTAGAGAGAAAAAGAAGAAGAAATTTATGAACTATATATTTACTACATAAAAATATATTTTATTAATTGGTCGTCGATGAAATATGATGAAAATGTAGAATTTAGTAGAATGAAGTAATCTATGCAAGATAGTTCAGGAATAGGAAATGTAGAAATAACAACTAAGTGGTGGTTTTCAGTCATATGGCATAGAGAAATAGACAGGCATAGCAGCGGCGTGAATGGCTCAGAGTCTAGTCAACTAAGAAGCGAAGAGCAGGGCAAGCAAGCTGTTTTTATTAATGGAACGCTAGACATTCTAGAAATTTCCAAGAGAAACAGAAAGCTTCTTGAATAATGAAGAATTACTTCTCATGTCGTAGGTGTTTTGAGAAACTTATTAAAGGGAGATTACTCTATAAAATTTCTTGCAAGATAGAACATTCAACTATTTTAGCTACAGACCACTACACTTGTATTAAAAATGGAAAAATAACTGAATTAAAATATTTTTTTGCACTTCAAAAAGATTTATTGTTTTAATTATTAATTAACAATTAGAAATTTGAAATTAAGTTATGAAAAATAATAGTCGTACATAATTAGTATAATAAATAGAATAATACAAAAATTAATTATATATTAAAGTAAAATCTACCTATAACAACAAATTCACAGTGAAATTTGCTTGCGTTATTACCTAAGTTATTGCCAAGTCTTCACAATTTTAGTCTTGACTCAATGACTATTTTTTACATAATGAATTTGCCTACCATATACATTATTCTACTTTGCATAAAACTTTAGCTATATTGGTACTTCTGGCTCTCATTTTTTAGATATTCTAGTGTATCAATATTTTAACAAAATAATGGTACCTTTTTTATATATAATGTTATTTTGTAAATTAAAATCAAATAATTTTTAATATTCAAATTTTACTCCTAGCTGCAATATTTGAAGTAAAACTTTCCTTGTTCTGTACTTTACTTGATGTAATACGTTATCCTGAACTTTTCCAAGTGTAATAATTTATCCTGTAATTTTCCAGATTTATTATCTTAAGAATATTATTTCTCTTGCTCTCATTTTTCCATGTGATTATGATTTTTCCAGGCTATGCTATTTGCTAATTAATAATGTGTCAAATGTATGAATTAGCGTTAACGTTGATAATTTTTTTCCTTATCTCAATGACGCCGGTGACATATTAAAAGTCCCCTTATAGAACTATATTCATACAAAGTATAGAACTATATTATCACCTTCAAATTTGAGAAACAAACATTCATAACTTGTTTCCTGTAAAACTTCATTGCATGAGATTGATACCATGCAATTACTCGAATTGAGTTCTGTCATGTAAGCTTAATTAAAATATAGTTTGTTTTTAAAATAAAAATGTTAATTATACTTAAACCCAATTTTTTGCTCTAATTATATTTTTTCAGGATATTTTACCTCACAACTTTTTGATACAAAATTTTGTTGCCTGGCACCAAAACTATGAAATTGTTCATGCTTTCTTCTATCATTGAAGCTAAGATAAATATATTTTGCTTTTAAAATATAAAAAAAGTTATTTAGATCTAAACTTGATTGGTAGCGTTACTTATTCTCCTAAAACGTTGCTACAAATTTTGATCTAAACTTTTTTATTACTGGATCAAATCTCAATTTTTTTAATGCCAGAATGTAGCTAGAGACCAGTCCTCCTCAACAATGCTAACAATTTTTAATTTGGTTCAGCACTGAATTAGCGACAAGCACTGAAAGATGCTGCGTGTGAGTAAATTTCGGCCTTAAGAATATTATTCTACCACCGTAGTTGAATGATTACTATTTACTTAGTCATGATTAGCATATGCAAGCATACGTATATACACACATATATACACCTCTCTCACTCCCTCTCTCTTGTTCTCTCTCTCTCCCTCACACACACACTAATAAATATCTGAAATACTGAGGGCTATATCTATTATATTATTTATTAATATAGTTATATTATTTCCATACTTTTAAAACAAATTTCAAATTTACTTTATTATGCAGCTCTAGCATACCCCTTATTGACCATAGGAGATAATACATTTCAAAAACAGTTTGTATATATTCTCCGAGTGACTGATATGGGACTGTTCAGTTTCCTCAACTTGGGTAGATATATGACTGGAGCTAGTCTAGTAAGAGGAAAAGCGATAAAGCTGCTTGCAACTAAAGATATCCAACATCTAAATATCGACGTTAAGTTTACCATGTCCTAAAATAAAATGATTCACAGAACAATTTTGCATACAATTCTCCTCAACCAGATTTACATATGGAATTTTGCGCATAGATTTGTTGGAAGTTATTGTCCCAAAATTCTGCGCAGTAAGATCGAAACAAAAACCAAGTAACTGAGAAATTACATTTGTTCTTAAAAAACACAATTATTTCTCATGCTTTTTTCTACCCGACATTTTTTCTTTTTTTAAGAGGCGTTTTCCATTTTTAAATCAAGAAGATCTATAAAACTGATACTTGCCTGAAATTATAATTATATTTCGATTTTAATTCTTTTTTGTGATGATAAAACTGTTAGAAACTAAGAAACAAAATTCATTCTTTTGGATGGTCATCAATTTCTCTACATTTATTGATCATTTTGATAGCTAATTCTTTTGCAAGTTACGACTCACCGCCGGAAAATTGAAAGATGTTCTAAATTGTTTACTTGCACTTACTGATACAAACTGCAAATTGTTTTCTGTCATTGCATAATAGCTTCTACTTTACTTTTTTAATGTTTCATACAATGAACATGATTACACAGTAAATATATACAGCCCACATAGAATTTATGAGTGTTAATTGTGAGCAGTGTAATGTAAAGAATCAACATCGTGTCAGAAGTCGATATTAGACAACAATGTAATAAACTTATTCATTGACTATCGAAGTGTCCATAAGACCTTCAAATTTATAAAGAAAATTATATTGTTTCGAGATAAATTTTTGTAATGAAACTAGAATCTCCGAGTGAAACAAGTACAAAGCAATTTAATCTTTAAAACACATGCTTCTACCTGCTTTCTTCCCTGACTGATCAATGAAGACCTTGACTTCAGCTACGAGGTCGATTCGGGTTTTCTTTATATATCGGTATATGTCTAAGAAACATTGTTGTATGAAAATATCGATCGCATGCAAGCACATCCAGTGCATGGTTTCATTTGATGTACTGACTGAGTCTTTGCAAGGCTCTTGCTTAGTTTACGTTGCCTAGATGCGGCCTTTAAACAGGAATTTATATCTTTTCTGATGCATGGAGTCTGTTCAGAGAAAGCTGTTTCCAGGATCTCTGTCAGTGTCTGTAGCTTTCACTGTTACTCTCAACCAATAATCGTAGGGTTTTCTTCTCCCCTGACTGTCTTCTACTCTATTGCAATTTCGCCGTAGGTTAGTTGCCTGGTACACAGGGTGTGTTCGTGCTATATTTGGCAGTTTGTATCAAAAGAAAAGAAAGCAAAATGTCCCCTCCAAACATAGAAATATTTTTAAAATTCAAAACCTATCAACTACATATGGCTGGGAGATAAATTTGCACAAAGTAGCCACCCTCAGCTCCTACTGCGAACTTAATGCGGATCAGGAAACTTGCACATGATTCCTTCAATGTGAGCTTGAGAAAATCTTCGAACACCTTTGTCATCTTTGCCACAAGCTTGGTATTCATGCTGCAAGCTGAGAAGTATGTGTCATTCTCAACAATACCTCACTCATTATAATTCATGGGTTACAACTGGGGGATTAGGGAGCCAGTTATTCAGACTGGTAATATCATATAAATTGTCCACCAAACACTTGTTATTATTTCCGGACATATAGCAAGGGGACGAATCATGCTGCCATACACGTAGTCTTCAGACAGCAATCTTCCCCTACCACAGTCTTCAGTAGCTTCGTATAGCCGTCTAAACTGAGTGTAAAGACCTATTCATAAGTCATTGGATGGATTTCGAAGTGCTGAGTGGAGGCCAGGTGTAGGCGAAGTGTGAAGTAATTGCAGGGAACCACCTAAAAATGTAAATGTTGTCATAAAAGCATTATTGACCGTTTGAGAGTCGTACGGAAGTGAAATACGGAAGTGAAACAGCTTATTTTTGGGCAGGGTCTGATTTGTGATGAAGCTTTGTAACGCCGCGAAAATCAGCCTTTTTACAGCTGATGGTTGGGAGTGTCAAGTGCACTGCATTGAATATTAACATACACCTACTTAGAAATTACTGACGAAAAATCAAAAATTTTTTAAAAATTAGAAAAAGTTATAAAGTTAGGAAGCGAAGTAATCCTATAAAACCTCCTTGTACACAATGTTTTTTGTTTTTCCTTGTGGAACGAACGCGAAAGCATCACTCTTGCTGCCCACATGCGAGTAGCCAACGTAAAGTTGACCATGAGAGAAACATGGTTCCCCAAATGTATTCTAGCGACAGACAGCGTTTTCTCCTGTGCTTTATTAATTGACATTGCGAAGCATGTCCTGACTGGAAACTGGGACCTCCGAAATGTGAAAGGTAGGTCTGCTCCTGATGGGAAAAGATGCATCCTTGATATGAGCACAACGTTGCTTCAACCGCACCCTGTGATTGTTGCGGCCTCAATTAGATTGGGAGATAAGGACTTAACGATCAAACGTGTCCCATTGCATTGTTTCAGCGGAACCAAATTTCGAATGAGCATTATAGGGGCACCAACTTTCAGTTTCAGAATGTGTGGGGTAGTCCAGGGGGCTCAAAGGAATTTAGTACCTCTATTGGATAGTTGCTGACGTCCTCGGGGTCAGGAGTTCTACCGATAGACTTATATATATAGCAATCCTCAAGAATGAGTTTTACCATTTGATCATTAATATGGTTAACAGTTTTATTCTTCGGAGCCAGAATAGCCCTTTGGCCAATCCAATCCATATTCTGATAATTTGCTTGGAGATCTGGGAACACTGCATCCGTGAGATCAGAAGGCGTGTTGACAATGGTACAAAGTGAATCGATGGCAACATTACCCTTTTCGTCGCAGGGAGTTTTGCCTTCGCCAAGTGCAAGGAGGATGTTAGAAAATTCGGCTGATGCTATGTCACCTCGCATATGAGCCCGCATGTTAGTGTTAAGTATGAGAGTCTTTACCAGGCGCCACAATGTGGATGACTTAAGACACGCACGTACTGTATCAGCTCTAGTTGAAGACGACTGTCACGGCTATGAATAAGTGTGTCTCGCTTATTGTGTTGTTCACCATGGAGAAGTAGAGCCACTTCATTGCACGAAGGAGCGTTATAACGGCGTGCGTGCATCCCAGAAGGTCTTTTGTCAGCATCGGTGACAATGGTGAAGTTTGGTGAAGGGGCTGTTTGCAAGGCGTATTTGAAACTGCAAATATAGCTGTTGTGCTCATGAAGCATGTTTTGCAGACTGAGTAGAACGTCCCTGTCAAAAGCGTCAGCGTCAGGGTTTGCAGGTGGTGGAATAACGCCGAACCGCACATCAAGTTGCATACTATAGTTGGAAATGAAGTAAATTTGGAGGAAGGAAGGCTTGCAATTTTGTAGTGGCTGGAGCGACCCAATAAGATGGTACAACTGTCCCTGGACCTTGAAAGTAGGCATCAAACCACTGTCTGTGACAACGTTAGCCCCGAAAGAAGTCATCTGAAAAGCACAATTGTAGTTTCTGATGATTTGAAGGAATTTTGATGACCTTGAGGTAGAAGCAGTAAGTAGTTCCTTCAAAGGCTGTGGCGGTTCTGGAGGAGGAGGCAAGATGAACTTACCGTTTAAGCAGCAAATTCCAGGTATCTCTGCAGCCCACATTTTAGCATTGCGGAATTGGCAATTGAAGCACATTTCCCCTATATTTATGTAAGCGCCGATGCATGCATGTATGTATGTATTAGTGTGTATTCTGCCTATATATATATATATATATATATATATGGTAGTAAGTAAATGTGTTTTAAGAAAGATTTTCATGAAACTCACAGTTTGTAGGGAAGAAATATTTGTCGATCGTATTTGGAAAAGACTGACAGGTATTTGTATGTATGACTTTATTTGTATGTATGTATGTATTTGTAAGTATGTTTGTATGAGTGTATATTGTCTGTGTATATATATGGTAGTAAGCAAATGTGTGAGAATTTTTTTTTCCAAAACTCACAGTTTGTATTGAAAAACCTCACAGTTCGGTCACTTGCTGGCTTGCGTCTACACAAACTAGCAATAAATGGGAGAATTCTCAGCTCTGTGAGTCGGGGAGTGGTAACACTGGTTAGAAAAGACCCGAGTGAGGGAGATCATATTCGTAACTTCAGGCCCATAATTCTACTGAACGTAGAGTTAAAGATTTTGGCCAAGGTATTAGCAAAAAGGTTGACGCGTGTCGCGGAGAAACTTGTAGGGAAGGCGCAAACATTTGCCATCTCTGGCAGGTCAATCCAGGACAATCAACATCTCTTACGCTACACCTTAGACAGGGTAGGTAACGTATCCGGTAAAGGTGGGGCATTGGTCCATTTAAACCAAAGCAAAGCTTACGATAGGGTTGACCATCAGTACCTGGCGGCAGTCCTTTAGGCGGCTGGGCTAGGCCCTGACTCCCGCAGTTGGATCAAGGCCATTTATGGTAGCATCAAATCCACAGTTCAAGTAAACGGTTACCTGTCGGAGCCGTTTGAGATCAAACGCTCGGTTCGTCAAGGATGCCTCCTGTCTTCGCTTCTGTAGGTACTCACTCTTGAGCCATTGCTGCGGAAGCTGGAGAGTTTGGTGGGCATCCCCAATGAAATCAGATGCGGTAAGAGTGTCTCTGTCTATGCGGATGACGTTACCATCACCGTGTCCAAGATGGCTCAGCTACAGTAGCGGAGGCAATCAGAAGATACGAGGCGGTGGCAGAGGCAAAAGTTAACAAGGATAAAAGTCCGTCGGTTTGCGGCTCGGCACCAGGAGCAGCAAGCCGATAACGTCCAGTATCGTAGGGCACTGGACGGATGGTCCTGTTAAGTTTCTTGGAGTTTGGTTTGGACCGGACTCCAAGACGGGGAAGAATTGGAGTGAGGTGAAAGACAGGGTAGAAACTCTAGCCCGGACTAGGTCCAGAAGGGCGCTGTCCCCGAAAGGGAGGGCGGAGGTGGTGCAGACGTATATTGCGTCTGTTATCACCTACCGTCTGACCGCTGTCCCTTACCCCGATTCGTGGTATGCAAGTTCGTACGAATTCTCTTCGGCTTTTTGTGGAGGGGGAAACCTTTGTGAGGCGCTTCGTATGCTGCCAAGAACCGCTAAAGGGTGGATTAGGGATGCCGTGGTTATTGATGTGCCGACATGCACTGAGACAAAGGCATCTCTGGCTCTGTGGAATTCGTTCGCAGGGGAATTCTTTCCACGACCAACCTCCTTGGAGGAATTTACACCCGGTCGGATAAAAAGACAGAACACGACTGAATAACAAAAGGAATGTCGACAAGCACTCGCGCTAATCCACAAGGCGGGCAAGGCCGGCAGCGGGAATACCAGCTCTGCATTTTATAAAGGGTTGGTAGAGTATAAGAGTGATGACGTCCTAGGGGAGACTCTGGGGCTCGATGAGAACCAGCTCACCAAACTGTTTCAGAACACCTTCAGGTCAGGGTATTTGGATTATTACCAAAGATCTCTGACGTGGCAGTGTTTTAGGAATGCCCTACCTGTCCGCGAGAAATTGTCCAGGCACAGTTTATCAGTGGCACCCGAATGTCGAAGGTGCGGGCAGGACAAAGAAACTGTCTTGCACGCTCTTGTACAGTGCCCACAGCTTTCGGAATTGACAATTTACGTAGAACACGTGCTGTCACACATAGGAAGAGTACAGCTATCAGCTGAGTCTCTGATAAAGATTGTTCCGCCAACTGGACTATCTAAAGGTGAGGCATGTTTTCTGTGTACACTCGCAGTAATGAAAGAGTGTGCATGGAAAACAAGAATGCAAGGAATCAAGACAGGATCCTTCATCTCCGGCACTGGACTGCTATTATACTTCAGGTACTACCTTAAGAGCAGCATAGGGCTGGTGATGAGGCAACTGTCGAGAAGCGTATATGAAAAAAGATGGAAGGATGTTGCGAGGAAGTTGGGAGTGACTGTCCCTTTTTAATTCCTCCCATGATAAAAGCATGGTGTAGTCGCTGGTCACCAAGCCAAAATTTTACAAACAAGTTATCATAAATTTTAAAAATTATATCTGTACATATAATTTATCAATTTTTATATAAACTCACTAAGCTTGTCTAAATGTTTGTAATGTCCTGTACTGTCCCTCTGTGTAGCGATAATTATTTATCACAATAAAGAAAGAGAAAAAGAAAAAAGCTGGTGATTCCCACTCATGGGTGTTGGTAGTGAATTCTTCGACGTAAGTTTGAATCGTTACACACTGATGTTGTATGTTTGTTGTAGGTCTCCCCGCGCGGGTAAACCAAGATTCGTTGAATTGTTTAAATTGTTGAATTTTAGTCACTGCTTTGTTTGCATCTGTATATTCCCCGTCTACGGGAGGAGTGGAGAAAGGAAGAGAGATGGAAAATAGACAAAATTACGCAGCAGCAACGACCCAAGGAATAAATGTCAACACCCTGGAAGTACAGGAAATAGAAATTGACATAAGAAAGTAGAAAGAAGGAAGCAAAATGGTAAAAAAAAGAGGGAGCCAGTCTAAAGCTGACGCCTCCAGAAGAACTGATGAACAGCGTAGTAAAGAGGACGGTAGTATACAGAACGTTGTCTACGTCCTCGAACAAGATAGAGTTCGGCCCAACAGAAGAAATACAGGAGTGCCTCGAAAAAGTTAAAAAATTAACCACATTCTATACACGTGGAAGAAAGTATGGCACGGTGGAAGTAAGGTTTGGCAACGAAGAAGATGCCATAAACCACTCCACGGACCCGTTACGGACAACGAAATGGATACTACTTCCGACGTACTGTGGCAAACGTGTTGCCAGAGTGAGAGTTGGAAGATTGCCCTCCGAAATCGAGGAAGAATGGCAGCCATAATGCACTATATGAAGGAGGAGGCAGAAATCCTCAAGATAACGAGGACCCAAAAGGTCAATTGGTGGGGATATGGCCTCAAAGTGACTATGCAGTTGTCTTGGGAGGACTTGCATAGTGTAGCGGAGGAAATAGTACTCCCAGAAGACGACACTAGACTTCGAATAACAGTAGACGGAAGACCACCAACATGCTTCCTATGCGGCAAAAAAGGGCTCATGAAATCAAGATGTCCAGAGAAGGAAAACGAAGAGGAGAAGAAAAGTGAAGAAAACAATACAGAAGAGGAATCCTTCACAGTAGTAAACACGAGGAAGAGAAAGTAACGGGTGAACTCTCCCCCAGACAGTCAAAAAAAGGCTAAACGAGATTGTGACGGAAGAAAATAGAAATAGGTGTGTAGCACCAACAGGAGTAGTAGTGACAGAAGGCACACAGAAATAAACAACATTACAACAGGTAGAAAAAGGAAGCGTTTATAATATTGGTTATGATATTTCTGCACGCCCGGACAGATCAGAACGGGAGCCGAAGCAAGCAGAAGTGAAAAGGAAGAGATATAATTGGCGTTTGGTCACGTATACTAAAAGTACAGAAATAAAGAAAAATATTGTAAAATATAAATCAGTAATAAGAGTAAAGTTGCCGCTAGGAAAATACCTGGAAAACACTAAAGGAATAGTCATAGATAGAGAGAGATTTGAGAAATTGTGAGAGATGTTTGGGAGTTACATGGACCCGCTGGGGGTTGAAGTCGAGTTTGACGAGCTCCCACCGGTCGTATAATTAGAAAATTTGAAACCCTTTATGAACATTTAAAAGCAAGTGAGTAAAATTTGTTTCTTAAAAAAAAGAGGAATATAAACTGTAAAAAAGTTCAACGGAAAAAGAAAAAGAACGATCCAAAAAAAGAAAGAAAGAAAAGACTGTAACAACGTTTAATTGTAAAAAAAGAAATCACGGTTTCGTCTCGGAGCGGAACCGAGAAAACCGTCTCATATTCATTGCAATTTAATTCATTTTACATTCATCCTTTCATGTGTTTTTCGTTCCCGCATGTCTGTAATAACGAATAGATGATGATTGACACTTGGGGATGTGAGTTAACGATTTTTATTTGAATTTCTGAGTTGTTGAATTACGGAAATGGTGAGTTGATGTACCGTTGAATTATCGAATTATTGTGTTGCATTTGTGAAATTGTTTATGTTGAAGATTTTGTTAGGCTCCCCCATTTCTGGGTGAAGCTGTGAATAACGGAAATATGAATTCACAGGTCCAGACAGGCAGTTATCCAGTGTTGCTGGATGACAAAAGGGGAGCTAGACTGACAGAGATATTCGGAAGCAGAGTGGACAATACACCATGTCGAATTCGAGACGATGAATTACCAACAGTGGTAAATTTTGAAGATCTAAATATTTTGGGGGGTAAACACGACACAGACTGAATAGTAAAAACAGTAAAATGGAACTTTCTACTTTGGTGGGTAGAAAATCATTTCATCATCATAATTTTTCACACATCATAATTCATTCGTAAATCATTCTATGTACCCCATGTTTGTTCTTGTAATGTCCTTTCTATATTAAGGCTTCATGCCGATAATAAAGAGAAAAGCTGGTGATTAACACACGCTGAGGACGGGTAACCAACCAGAAACTCGAGTTCATGTGTATCACGTATCACGTAAGGTTAGAAAAGGGAGCGATGACCTCTCCTGGCATAGGCAGATGGAAGAGATGTCTTCCTGGGGTTATAAACGTCACTAGCACTGTCCCGTATGGGACGCCACACTTGGTTGGCAATTATATATATACATACCTGAGCTTCTCTGTGTCTATTTCTCCTGACCGCTGCTTAACGTCTGCTGTTGTTGTTTACGTTCCTGTATCTTAAGAGTTCAGTAAAATACCCAAATAAAATAAGTATCAGGTTTAAAAATGTATAAGGTAGATTCGTTCGACTAAAATTCTACACCGCGATACCCCAGCATGGCCATAATCTAAATGATTGAAACAACTGTTGTGTGTGTGGATATATATATATGAGTATGCGTGTGTGTGCGTAAGACATACATATATATATATTTATATTTATATTTATATATATATATATTTAAATATATATATGTATTTATATATATATATATATATATATTTATATATATATATATATATATATTTATATATATTTATATATATATATATATATATATATATATATATATATATATATATATATATATATATATATATATAATATTCATATATATATATATATATTTGTAAATATATATAGTTATATATATATACATACATATATATATATATATATATATATACATATATACATATATATATATATATATATATATATATATATATATATATATATATATATATATATATATATATATGTATGTATATATGTATATATATATATATATATATATGTATGTATATATATATAACTATATATATTTACAAATATATATATATATATATGAATATTATATATATATATATATATATATATATATATATATATATATATATATATATATATATATATATATCCGGGGCCTATTACGAACAGGCGGCAAAGACAAGTTCCTATACCTGAAAGACCTAGCAACATGCAATCAAGCAATATGCATGGTGCTTACCGAAACGCATCTAACACCTAATATAGCAGATGCGGAGATAAATATACCAGAGTATGCCGTACTCCGAACAGACAGAAGGGATAGAAGTCATGGGAGAGTTGCAATGTACATCCGAGAAGATGTCACACCCCTACTACTACTATCACACTCAAACTCTGTATGTGATACTTTAATAGTACACATAAAACAAATTGATGTAGTTGTATGCTCAACATACCGTCCACCAAATACCGCAAAGCAGGAAGGTAAATTTGAGGACAGCCTCAGACGCATAGAAGAGGTCCTGACAAATCTGGACCAACATATCAATATACTTTTCCTAGGCGACTTTAACCTCCCAAATGTTAAATGGCCTGAAGGTCACATCCTCTCTGGGATGTCACTGCATGAACAAAGCCAGGCAAAATCATTGCTAGAACTATCCAACATGCTGTTCATGGAACAAGTGATACTCCAACCAACCTGGGGAAGCAATATTTTGGATCTCTGCTTCACAAACAATGTGAGCCTAATCCATAATGTGAAAATAACGCCCACATCTCTCTCAGATCATAACATTATAGAATTAACTATGTATGGTCCTAGACAACCCACTGACACCCACCCCACCAGGAGGACTCAAGCAATATCCAACCTGAATTTCCACGGGGCGGACTGGAAGTCAATTCGCAGAGAGATTCGAAATCAAAACTGGCATGACAGCCTTTCTATACAAGACAATGACCTCAAACTAAGTCATTTTATGTCAACCATACAAGACATATGCACCAAATACGTGCCATATAGAAAGACCAGCAAAGATGCCAATAGAATTCCTAGAGACAGGAAAATCCTTATGAGACACAGAACAAAGGTCTCAAACCAGTTAAATAGAGAACTGGAGGATAGGAAAAGGGCTAAATTAAAACTAACACTGTTAGAAATAGAAAACAAAATTAAACTCTCCCATGAAAAGGAGAGAGCAGAGAAGGAAAAGAGAGCAGTAGAAAGCATAAAAACAAACCCCAAGGCTTTCTATAGATTTGCAAAGGCGACTGCTACGGTGCAGTATAAGATAGGACCCCTGTTCCTGCCTAATGGCTCACTGACTGCAGATCCCACATGGATAAGTGAAGTGCTCAGTACACAATTCAAGAGTGTCTTCACCTCTCCTCTGAGTCACACGCAGATAAAGAACCCAGCTGATTTCTTTGACAATAGCACTCAGCAGAAGGGGACTGCATCCATTACCTACATCGACATTGGAGAGGAAGATGTGATAGCTGCCATAAATGAAATGAGCTCAAATTCGGCAACTGGCCCCGATGGTTTCCCAGCTGTCCTCTTAAAGTCGTGTAAACAAGAATTAGCAGGACCACTCCGGATACTCTTCCAGAGTTTCCTTGAAAATGGTAAACTTCCCAAAAAGCTGAAGGAAGGCACCATATGTCCTATCCATAAAGGTGGAAGCAGAGCAGAGGCTGGAAACTACAGGCCCATCTCTCTGACTTCACATATTAGCAAAGTCATGGAACGAATTGTCAGAAGGAGATTGATTGCGTTCCTAGAAGAAAATGACTTGCTGAATGAGACCCAGCATGGTTTCCGTCCAGGTAGAAGCTGCCTCACGCAGCTCTTGCAGCATTATGACTGGGTCCTGAAGCAGCTACTTGACCATTCAAATGTTGATGTGATATATCTCGACTTTGCAAAAGCCTTTGACAAAGTTGATCATGGCTTGATATGTCACAAGCTGCGAAACCTTGGCATAGCTGGTAAATTAGGAGAGTGGCTGCATGACTTCCTGAATGGTAGAAGTCAGACAGTTGCAGCCAATGGAGAACTATCTAGGGAAACACAAATATTGCGCGGTGTTCCACAGGGAACTGTTCTGGGGCCACTACTGTTTATAGTGGCCCTTCTGGACATGCCCACGGTCACTCGGAGAGCCACTGTCACTAGCTATGCTGATGACACAAAGATATCTCAGGCAATAAAGAATCCTGATGATATTGTAAGCCTGCAGAATGACCTAAATGTAATATATGAGTGGGCAGAGCAAAATAATATGCAGTTCAATGCAAAAAAATTTCAAGTACTGCGCTACAAGACCACAAGTACCTCCCAACTGGCATACACAGGGCCTGGAGGTACAGCAATCCCAGAACCACAAACAGTAAGAGATCTGGGCATCAACATGTGTACTGATGCATCATTTCACATGCACATTGTCAAGTTGACAGCAAAGTGCAGACAACTGGCAGGGTGGATACTGAGGACTTTCCGTACAAGGGATCAAAAAGTCATGTTGATTCTATGGAAGACATTTGTTCTGAGCCGCCTAGACTATTGCTCTCAGTTGTGGTCACCACACAGTGTTAAGCGGACAGCAGAACTCGAGGCAATTCAGCGGCACTATACAAAAAAGATCGCCACAGTCCAACAGATGAACTACAGGGAGCGACTGAGGACACTAGGTCTCTACTCCCTGGAGCGCAGGCGGGAGAGATATGTAATAATATACATATGGAAAATACTGGAAGGACTGGTGCCAAACTTTGGCATCAAGTACTACAGGAATGCCCGCACGGGTCGCCACTGCATGTTGTCAAAGGTACCATCCACTGCATCTCACATAAGAACGAGATACTGCAGCAGCCTCGGTTTCATAGGACCTCAGCTCTTCAATGCCCTGCCAAAACATTTGAGAGACATGCAAGACATGGATGCGGAGGTCTTCAAGACAAAACTTGACGCTTTCCTCTCCACGATACCAGACGAACCAATGGCTCGTAACGAGACACAGTTTAGGGCAGCTGTGTCAAATTCTCTTATACACCAGATGTGCCATCAACACTCTTGATTGGACCATGTCAGGTGGGGGAGAAGAGCCATGCAAGGAACGTGAAAATCACAGTGGTGCACCAGCATGACCGCAGCCACTTGGCTGAAACACATAAATAATATATATATATATATATATATATATATATATATATATATATATATATATATATATATATATATATATATATATATATGTATAGTTATATATTTATATGTATATATATGGATCCTGAGAACATTCAGAACCAGAGATAAGGAAACCATGATAATCCTCTGGAGGACATTCGTCCTCAGCCGCCTGGATTACTGCTCACAGCTGTGGTCACCCACCAGTCTGAAATTAACAGCAGACCTTGAAGCAATCCAGAGGAGATTCACAAAGAAGATTGTCTCTTTGCAACTGCTCAGCTACTGGGAAAGGCTGAAACAGCTAAGACTCTACTCCCTGGAGAGAAGGCGGGAGAGGTATGCAGTAATATACATCTGGAAGATCCTGGAAGGAATTGTGCCAAATTTTGGCATTGAAAGCTACACCAATGCCAGAACGGGACGACACTGCATAGTGCCAAAGATCCCAGCAATGTCATCGCGCTTCAGGACCAGTTACTGCAACAGCTTGGGATTCAGGGGCCCACAGCTTTTTAATATTCTCCCAAAGAGCCTGAGGAATCTGCGCAAAGTAGATGTAGGAGTTTTTAAATCAAAGCTGGACCTCTTCCTATCGAGAGTCCCAGATGAACCTACCTCGCGGCAGGAGGTGCAAATGAGGGTTGCTAAATCAAACTCCATTCTTCACCAAGTGCCACATATTGTAAGAGGCTCCCCGTAATAACAGTGTAGCAACACGGTGGCGCATCAGCATGGCCGCAGCTCTGAGCTGAAACTTTAAAATATATATATATATATATATATATATATATATATATATATATATATATATATATATATATATATATTTACATATATATATACTCACACACATAACACATGTACATTGCATACACACATATACAGTAAGTACAAATAATAAGTTTTATGTTTTGATCCTTTAGAAAATATATGTATATGTATGCATATGTGTATTTGTATGAATTTAAAGAACAAATGACAATTCAACTGTTAAAATCATTTCTCTTCACTGCAGGTATAAACTTGTTTCTGTGTTTATGTTTGTGCGTATATACACACATCCACCCACACAAATACACAGACACACACAAACACACACACACGCACTCACACACATACACACACGCACACAAATACACACACGCACACAAATATATGTATATATATATTTTCAATTAGAAAATATTTCACTGCATTGACAGAGATTCATGGTTAGATGGTCACACGGTTCCGTTTGTTTGCAGAGACAGTTTCATTTCCTTTTAAATTAAAGAACAAAACCGTAACACAACAATTACTCAATACGAAATATATATAAATTAGAGAACTTTTATGTATGAAAAGTGGTAATCGTTTTCTTCGTTAACATTTTACGTGTTGTTCATCACAGTATATTAAAGAAAAATGTATTCCTTCTCAGTTAATAAGATCATTCGAAAAGCAAATATTCACGTAATTACTTTCTCAGTGTTATTATTCCAAATGTGCTTGGGGAGTAACGTGACTTTCAGAGAATATTATGGGACTCGTATTCACCCTTCTGAAACTGGCATTCCAGAAGCTGACAAATTGAATAAGATGTCAAACATCCGATCACAAATTGAGTGCTTTTCTTTCTGTATGGCAAATTCCGAATGTGGTATGACTATTTACAGCAATTCCGATAAAGTATGTATCCTACGTAAAATCAAGCAACTACCTAGTAGCACGTCATTCATTGACATTCCTGCAAACAGTATTTACACCATGCTTCAAGCCCGTGAGTAGTTTTCTTTTCTAGTGTATGTGTTGTGCATATTATTACTTTTTCTTTCACTTATTATTAAACCCTCTTCCTTTGATACCGAAAACGATATCTGTGGTCTGAAATAAATTTTGATCCTATTTCTAGTAGGTCATCGGTGACGTAGAGATTCTCTTTTTGGATCAAGTTACAAATGTTGTTCAAAAATAATTATTCTTACTGTCATTTCAGCTTTGCAATGTCGTCTTAGCATAATTTGTAATGTATCCAGACCTACGTGAAACTCGTCTTATTTTTTTAAGACAGTTGTATATTTATTTGAAAGCGATTTTTTACAACCACATATAGGACATCTTTAGGTTCGTATTGTGCTAGTGTGTGTGTTGAGAGAGAGAGCGTGTATATGCTTGTATGTTGAGAGAGTGTGTATGTGTGTGTGCTTGTGTTTTGAGAGAGAGCTTGTGTGTTTTTGTGTTTTGTGTAGGTATGAGCTTTTTGTGTATAAGTTTAATACGTAAAGTATCTTTTACTAGTATATTTTTTAAAACTCGCGTTTGTTTCTATAGATGGATTCGATGTGCCCAACAGAAAATGGTTTTATTATCATGTAAGGTCACTGGTATAGATAGATAAGATCTGGTAATATATATTAATAAGGATCACAAAAGTCAATGGATGCAGAAGGCGTTTCTCTGATCAGTGGATTAAATCGGAGACTCTCGAATTATTCCCAAAGGAGAAAAATTAGTTTTCAATGAAATAAGGTGTCCTTAAATAAAATTTAATGAAAATATAATTTATAAAAGAAACGTTATTTATAATTTTTTAAAAATCCAGTCATTGCGTACTTTTTGTACGATCAAGCTTCCTCTCAAAAATATGTCTTGCTCCAGATAATGTATTCTTAACAGTAAAGTGGCAAAATATCGTATGACTCACTTGACGTTTTGGAAATATCGTATAATGCTTCCTCAGTAAATTAAGTTTGAGAACCTCTGAATGAGACGTGTTGCTGCTGTACTTACACACACGCACACACACACAACTACACCTATATGTCTTACAAACAACTCGCACACGCAAGTGCTACCAGTCAATAACTCCGCATACCGGAAGCCAGCAAGTGTATGGGGTCATCAGGAGAAAATGCGGGCCGTTTCGGGACCTACATCTCGACGGCATCAATGCGCACCGGCCCCCCTCACTGATATGAGGCCCCGCTTGCTAGAGCAACTGATTATTAAAACAAAGCTCAATATTTCTCTAGCCATCGCTCATCGTCTCTTTTTAACCAAATCCGGTGGCTAGCCTTCTCCACTGTATTTTGGATATCGGTCATGGTGAGTTAGGCCTAACGATAACAGCAGTCGTCTCACACTATGTCCTACAAATCCTCTACATCCAACATCGATTGGAAAATGCCCCGCTTTCTAGCCTGCGTCTTCACATTTCTCGAGGAGGTTTTCATAACGGACCATCTTTCGAGCCGCGCGGCGT
>NC_142928.1:153183697-153226197 GCF_046866305.1 Octopus bimaculoides
TCAAGTACTGCGCTACAAGACCACAAGTACCTCCCAACTGGCATACACAGGGCCTGGAGGTACTGCAATCCCAGAACCACAAACGGTAAGAGATCTGGGCATCAACATGTGTACTGATGCATCATTTCACATGCACATTGTCAAGTTGACAGCAAAGTGCAGACAACTGGCAGGGTGAATACTGAGGACATTCCGTACAAGGGATCAAAAAGTCATGTTGATTCTATGGAAGACATTTGTTCTGAGCCGCCTAGACTATTGCTCTCAGTTGTGGTCACCACACAGTGTTAAGCGGACAGCAGAACTCGAGGCAATTCAGCGGCACTATACAAAAAAGATCGCCACAGTCCAACAGATGAACTACAGGGAGCGACTGAGGGCACTAGGTCTCTACTCCCTGGAGCGCAGGCGGGAGAGATATGTAATAATATACATATGGAAAATACTGGAAGGACTGGTGCCAAACTTTGGTATCAAGTACTACAGGAATGCCCGCATGGGTCGCCACTGCATGGTGCCAAAGTTACCGTCCACTGCATCTCACATAAGAACGAGATACTGCAGCAGCCTCGGTTTCAGAGGACCTCAGCTCTTCAATGCCCTGCCAAAACATTTGAGAGACATGCAAGACATGGATGCGGAGGTCTTCAAGACAAAACTTGACGCTTTCCTCTCCACGATACCAGACGAACCAATGGCTCATAATGAGACGCAGTTTAGGGCAGCTGTGTCAAATTCTCTTATACACCAGATGTGCCATCAAAACTCTTGATTGGACCATGTCAGGTGGGGGAGAAGAGCCATGCAAGGAACGTGAAAATCACGGTGGTGCACCAGCATGACCGCAGCCACTTGGCTGAAACACATAAATAAAATTAAAAAAAAAAAAAAATATATATGTATATATATATGTGTATATGTATATATGTCTGTGTATATATATATGTATGTATATATATATATATGTATGTATCAACATTTGTAGTGATGAATCATTTCACATGCACATTGTCAAGTTGACAGCAAAGTGCAGACAACTGGCAGGGTGGATACTGCGGACATTCCGTACGAGGGATCAAAAAGTCATGTTGACTCTATGGAAGACATTTGTTCTGAACCGCCTAGACTATTGCTCTCAGTTGTGGTCACCACACAGTGTTAAGCGGACAGCAGAACTCGAGGCAATTCAGCGGCACTATACAAAAAAGATCGCCACGGTCCAACAGTTGAACTACAGGGAGCGACTGAAGGCACTAGGTCTCTACTCCCTGGAGCGCAAGCGGGAGAGATATGTAATAATATACATATGGAAAATACTGGAAGGACTGGTGCCAAACTTTGGTATCAAGTACTACAGGAATCCCCGCACGGGTCGCTACTGCATGGTGCCAAAGGTACCATCCACTGCATCTCACATAAGAACGAGATACTGCAGCAGCCTCGGTTTCAGAGGACCTCAGCTCTTCAATGCCCTGCCAAA
The DNA here is from genome assembly GCF_046866305.1 of Octopus bimaculoides. NCBI lineage: Eukaryota > Metazoa > Mollusca > Cephalopoda > Octopoda > Octopodidae > Octopus > Octopus bimaculoides. The sequence goes on from NC_142928.1 coordinate 153,185,178, forward strand.
ACATTTGAGAGACATGCAAGACATGGATGCGGAGGTCTTCAAGACAAAACTTGACGCTTTCCTCTCCACGATACTAGACGAACCAATAGCTCGTAATGAGACGCAGTTTAGGGCAGCTATGTCAAATTCTCTTATACACCAGATGTGCCATCAAAACTCTTGATTGGACCATGTCAGGTGGGGGAGAAGAGCCATGCAAGGAACGTGAAAATCACGGTGGTGCACCAGCATGGCCGCAGCCACTTGGCTGAAACACATAAATAAATAAATAAATAAATATGTATGTATATATATATACATATATATATATATATATATATATATATGTATGTATGTATGCATATATATATGTATGTATATATATATATATATATATATATATATATATATATATATATATATATGTATATGTACATATATATATATATATATATATGTATATGTATATATATATATATATGTATGTATATATATATGTATGTATATATATATGTAAGTATATATATATATGTATATATGAATGTATATATATATATATATCAATATATATATATATGTATATATATATATATGTATTTGTGTATATATATATATATATATATATATATATATATATATATATATATATATATGGGAGAATATACAAATAATAACAACAGACGAGGACAGGTGGTGTAAATAACAAAACTATATATTAGTATGACGCTCGGGAATACGGAAAGTCTTTGACATTTCGAGCTATTTACACAGACATACACTCAAACATATACACATAGACACATATCTATTTACATACATATTTATATACATCAGTGGTCAGTGAGGAAGGGAGGCAGAGAGATAGAGGTAGGGGAGGAGATAGAGATGAGAAAGGGATTTTTTTGCATTACGTATATCTACTAGGCTGTATCAAGGAGTTCTCCAAATAGTTCTTTGCGCGCCAACAGTTGGTAACACATCGTTGTGTGCGTACTGAGAGCTAACAGTGACCTTCACGAGGCAATGTGCCGATTGACATTTCTGTATTTACTTCGTAAGTTCTGAAATTTGTTTGTTTCTGACCACGTGTATGCTGTAGTCTACTATTTTGTCATATTCAGGAAGCTCGAACAAACAGCCAACGTAAAATGTTGTGCTAAAATTTGGGAAGTCAACAGCAGAAACATTGAACATGCTTTGGCAAGTTTACGGTAAGGAGGCAACGGGTCGAACGCAATGTTTCGGCTGCTTCAAAAGCGGGTGAACGCCCCTGTAAACAATGAATGATCTGGAAGACCTGTCACGAGCGTCACCTCCGAAAATGTGGAGTAAATTCATCAGATTGTGCATGACGATCGTTGGAAGACACTCAACGACATTGCTGATGTTGTTGGTCTATCGCATGAGTCCATGCAGGCAATCGTAACATCTGAAATGAACATGCGACGTGTTTCTGCCAGGTTTGTCCCTCACCTGCTGACTACTAAGCAGAAAGAATATTGCGTTGAAATCTGTCAAGGTTCTATGTCAACGTGCCGCTGGTGACCCATCCTTCATGTCGAGGAACATCACCGTTGACGAGAGTTGGGTCTACGGGTACGAACCTGAGACGAAGCAGCAATCGTCACAATGGAAAAACCCTCCATCTCCACGACCGAAGAAGGCACGACAGAGACGCAACTCGATCAAGAGCATGCTCATCGCTTTCTTTCGATATCCGCGGTCTTATGTATCGAGAATTCAACCCGCAGACCGTCAATCGAGAGTTCTACTGTGATGTTTTGAAGTGCCTGGGGAGTGAACATTAGGCGAATACGGCTGGATCAGTAGAGCGCAAAAAACTGGATGCTTAACGATGAGAATGCACCCTGTCACGGAGTTCTCCTCTCTCGTCAGTTTCTCGCTAAATACAACGTGGTATCGCTCCCGCATCCACCATATTCACCAGGTTTAGCACCTCCGGACTTCTATATTTTCCCCAAGATGAAAAGGTTATTCAAAGGTTGCCGTTTTAACACCATTGACGAGATCAAGTGCGAATCGCAAATGGTCCTCGACTCGCTTACGGAAAACATTTAGGCCGGATTACAAAAGTAGCAGGAACGCTGGGACCGGTGTATTGCTGCTCAAGTTGACTACTTCGAAGGAGACAATGTTAAAACTTTTTTTATTACACATAACTTGTCCGTGAACTGTTTGATATCACCTTGTTTGATATCACCTTGAGGGTAAATTTGGGGAAATGTGTTGCTGAGAGAGGAAGTCTAAAGTTTGCAGGAAAGTCAGATAAATAGAAATTACTGAGCACATTTGATTAAAGTGGAGTTAGGAGTTAAAATTGTGGGTGGGAATAACATCATTGCAACTAATAGAAAAAATCGGAGGTATTATGTATACGAGCTGATGCTGAAATGTTCTTGTCTTTGGGAAAAAGAAAATACAGGAGGATCAGTTAATTATGATTTTATTCAACTTTTTCCCTTCTCAGATTCACAGACATTACATCGGTCCTTCAGTTTCCCTAAGCCCTGTAAAATGAACTCAGAAAGTTGAGCCTACAACCAAGCCTCTGTAGCAGCGATCACTTCCGAAGAGGCATGAAATTATCATTATTATAAAAACTACTGCTTGCTAATTTAATTAACAGGGGTATTTTCCTGCGATGTGATAATAACACATCTCGAATCTCAAGAATATTTCTTAGAGGTCTTGCAGAATACAAGTCAGTACGTTTGTGTTAGACTGCAATGTGTGTCTGAATTCCTATATCCTTTCAACTCTTTTGGGTATTGTGTTGACTGCACCAATTAAAACAGGAATGTCTTTAATATGTAATCTAATATCGATAGACTGTGTAGCGATTAGAATGAACTAGGGTTGGATTTGAACTCAGTAATTTAATACATTAAAAAATTACAAGTTAATTTGTCTGATCATTTACTTATTCTCCCTCATCCCAGCCACAAATTAAAATTGAGAACAGCTCAAAGATATTAACAGTTTATGATGCTAAGCTCCAGGTCACCTCATATCGAATGGACCTCTGATCCAAAGCATTCCAGGTATAACCACTCTGTTATTTTAAAAAAGATGCGGTGTAACATCTGTGCTGCTATACCGAACTCATTAAATGATGTTTTTTAGTGTTTTTGTTGTTGACTCAACTCTTCATGAACCGTATTAATGAATGACAGAAGGTGTATTCTTTGCATATTTAACAGAAGAGTGGAATATAAAACAGTTTTATCTGCAAAGGAATTTTCGGTTCTAAGCGGCTGAGAGGACATTGTTATTAGAGTTAGAAGAGCTTAGAAGAGATTATTTAATCCGTGTAAAGTACATTACTCGATAATTGAAGACCCATTAAAGAACCAGTCGCTTCTTATGCAGCAGAAAAACGTCCTGTTAAGAATCTCCCAATCAAATTTGAAGATGAAGTTGATAAATGAGCATTAATTTACTGGAAGATTCTCAATCAGTTATAGTTTAAAATCGAACCCACAATATGTCTCATATCAAAGTTGTCAAGACATGTAACTATAAATGTGTCATGTAAGAAATATGATAAATATGACTATTACAAATCACTGAGTAACGGGAAAAGACACAAGGTGATAAAAAAGGGAACCTTTAATAATAGGCTAGAAATGCTTGAGATAAGAGCAATAATCGGGATATTCGTAAGTTAGAAAGGTTACTTCTTTACGCTTTAATTATGCAGTAATCAGTTTCTATACACATTCATTAAGAGGTGAGGAATATCAACATAGGTGAGTTTAACACCAGCTTCTGAGCACACATTTCTAACGTTGGTGGATGGAATATCGATCGGTTACGCTATCCTGATGTATTGTGAGGAATAAAAGATTTAACACATAATAACTATGTGCATGGCAGGATGAGAGAATGCTGTAGTAAAGAAAATTTTAGAAAGAGATTAGTTGTGTACGCAAAAACAAAACTGGAAGGCAAATGATTAACAGTTCTGCTTGTCGGCCTGCAGTTACAAATCAGTCTGAATTGAGGTGTACTGAGTGAGAGAAAATATTACTAAGTCAGTCAAAAGTTAATAGCGGCCTGAAATTAACATAAGTTATTACCTCTCCAAAAGATTTAACACATGAAACATATTTTTCCTTGTCTTCCTATAGCTGAATGTCCAACGTCAGCCGGCTACACTTATTCACCAGAATTTAGATTATGTTTTCAAATAAGTTCAGAAAAAGCATCATGGAATCACGCGGCAGACATTTGCAATGAGGACCGAGGACAACTTATTCACATGAAAAATATAGAAATAATGTACTATATACAAGACAAATTGAGTGAGTAACAGTTTGCTATTTTATACACACACTCCCACACACATAACACGCTCTCACGCTCTCTCTCCCTCTCTCTCTCAAACATACACAAACACACACACACACACACACACACACACATACACACACACGCTCGCACGCGCGCACACAAGCGCAAATGCACTCAAGATATATCAAATTTCATAAACTATAACTGTTCAATGAAATTCTTGATTTAAATTTTCTGCCATTTTGCAAATTACATTCCGTTTTTCTTGCAATTTTTCTTTTATTTGTACTTTCTATTCTGATTATTTTTTTGCAAATAGAAAATACATCAATTTTTGATAAAATATCGAATGTAGTCACTTATTTCGAACATATTTTAAAAAGAATTATATTATATTATCATTTATTTTCAATGCGTTACAAAAGAAAATTTGTTGCCCGTTGAAAATTATTCAAGTAACGATTAATATTAGTGACGTTCTGCACATTATACTTAACAATTCGAATGAATATTGAAACAAAGGAAATATTTTGTGATATATTACAGCTTTACATTGTTTGAGATTTTACGGAATATAATTTCTGTTTAATCAATGTTTAAGAATTATGGAATATCTTTTAGGACATGCCCTCTTCAATATTAAAAGCTGATGGCCGTATCATTTCGAATTGGGACTTTGCTTTACCTTGTAACAAACATAGTATTGACAATGTGAATATACTATCAGCAAAATAAATCCATTTATAAATTTTGATTTTGGTTTCAATCAACATGTTAATGATTATAATGGAACGGCAGAGTCGATTAAATTGATAATCGAATTCATGAGTCACTATATCAAACTCCAATAATAACTTAGGTTTAGTGTGTTCAGTTTTGAGTATATATTTTAACAGACGAAATAAATAATTTACCTGCTATATTGGTCAGCTCAACGCCCTCCATTAGCATATCATTTATTCTTCATTTATATATAATAATAATAATAATAATAATAATAATAATAATAATAATAATAATAATAATAATAATACAAGGTAAGAAAAGCGTGTTAGATTCTTCAGAGATAATAAAATGTTCAAAAATAACCCCAAAAATTTCTACAGGAAGATAGGGAAAACACCAGTAACAATAAAGTCTGTCCCATCAAAAGAAGAAGTGCAAGAATTTTGGAATAAAATCTGGGCAGAAGATAAAACACACAATGAAAAGGCCCCTTGGATTGATAGAATATCTACAGACCTAGACTCCTTAGAGGAGTAAAAGTGGGAGAGGGTCAAGGTAGAAGATATAAGATCTGCTCTCAGGAGGTCAAGCAAATGGAAGTCTCCAGGAAAGGATAAAATTCCTAACTTCTGGTTGAATGCCTTCCCAGAGAGCCATGAACTGCTAACAAAACTTTACAACGATGTTTTGCAAAATCCTAGTTTGATGCCCTCTTGGCTAGTTAATGGTTTAACATTCCTGCTTCCAAAAAATGAGGAAACAAACGAACCAAAAAATTATCGACCCATAACCTGCTTAACAACAATGTATAAGACGCTAACATCTGTCCTAACCGAGTACACCTATAGTTTTTTAATAGAAAGTAGCATATTCCCTAATGAACAAAAGGGATGTAAACGTGGATCTTATGGTTGTAAAGATCAGTTACTCATCAATAAGATGATCTTAGAAGATTGTCACAAGCGACACAAAAACTTGTCAATAGCCTGGATAGACTATAACAAGGCCTTTGATAGTCTACCACATAGCTGGATTAGGAAATGTCTGGAAATGTATAAAATAGCTTCTACTCTGCGAAACTTTTTATCTGTAAGTATGAGATCATGGAGAACCACACTGACGTTGAACAATGACAATGAATCTCTAAATGCTGGAGATGTAAGAATTTCATGTGGCATTTTCCAGGGTGACTCACTATCACCACTCCTCTTCTGTCTAGCCCTAATACCGCTCTCAAAATTGCTCAATGATGCACAGTATGGTTATAAAATATTTGACAAAAATATAAATCATCTCATTTACATGGATGATTTAAAGCTCTTTGCAAAAAATGACCAACAACTCAAAGGCCTACTAGCGATTGTTAAACAATTCAGTGATGACATCAGGATGCAATTTGGCCTTGATAAATGTGAAAAAGCTACCTTTATCAAAGGAAAAATGACAAAAACATCTAATGTGAACCTTGACCAGCAAAATGTCATAAAAGAGTTAGAACCAGCGGAGAGTTACAAATACCTAGGGGTAATTGAAGGGGACAATATCAAACATTCAGTGATGAGGGAAAGGATCAGCAGAGAATGTTATCGCAGGGTGAGAGCAATACTGAAGACAGAGCTGAATACGAGAAACAGGATCGAAGCGATCAATGCTCTGGCCATACCAGTCGTGACTTACAGTGTCAATATCGTTAACTGGTCAATTACTGAAATATGTAATGTTGACAGAAAAATACGAAAACTGTTGACAATGTATAGAATGCACCACCCTAAGGCATATATAGACCGTCTTTATCTGCCAAGAAAAGAGGGAGGCCGAGGACTTCTACAGCTGGCATTAACAATGAAGGTAGCCACAATTGGCCTAGACACCTATCTGAAAAACTCTGAGGACTGGATGCTAAAACTTGTCTCAAAACATGAAAGCAAGAAAGCATCTTACTCAGTAACAAAACAGGCAAAGGAATATCTAAGTGAATTCCAATGGCAACAAATTCAAGAATTAGACGAACTAGAAACACCTGCAGAAAAAGCTAAGCGCTTGAAAACCCGTGCCAAAATTGCTGCCTTAGATATTATGACTGAAAAATGGCATGGAAAACCTCTCAATGGCAAATACCCAAAGAGAGCGAATAATGCAGATATTGACAAAGCCCTTACCCACCAATGGTTAATGGCCTCTGGCTTGAAATCAGAAACAGAGGGGTTTATCATAGCAGCCCAAGATCAATGCCTACCTACTAAGAACTACCAGGCCAACATATTAAAGAACGGCAGCTCCCCATTATGTCGTATATGCCAACAACAAAATGAGACCATCGATCATGTTGTCTCCATGTGCAGTCTGCTTGCGCCTACAGAGTATCTCAACAGGCATGATAGAGCTGCACAATATATTCACTGGGTAATATGCAAAAACCTGGACTTGCCCCATGATAAAAACTGGTGGGAACACAAACCACCCCCAGTACTTGAAAATGATCACATTGCACTCCTCTGGAACTTCACCATTCAAACTGACAGAAAGATAGACGCAAATAGGCCAGACATCATACTGAAAGACTTCAGACAAAAATCATGCTTCCTCATTGATATGACTGTCCCAATCGATATAAACGTATCTGTCAAGACCTACCAAAAACTGAGCAAATATAAAGATCTTGAAATAGAAATTAGCAAAATGTGGAATCTGAAGACGAAAACAATACCTATTGTCATAGGTGCCCTGGGAATGACAGCGAAACGGGCTGATTACTACCTAGCTCAGATACCAGGAAACCCCAAAATGGCTGAAGTTCAAAAGATAGTGCTCATGGGAACTGCCCATATCCTACGTAAAATACTGTCTTTGCGATCTCAAATTTTAAAACAAACACATAATTTTCTTATGGCTTCTTAAACATTCACTAGAACAAAACTGTACAAATCCAAATATATGGTACCCTAGGCATAACACCTACATGAACTTCTAACTTGTTGTCTCTTGAGGTCTCTGGGTGAGACTTGGATCCAACTTGTACAAATGCAAAACAAAAGTCAAACATAAAATAATAATAATAATAATAATAATAATAATAATAATAATAATAATAATAATAATAATAATAATAATAATAATAATAATAATATGAAAACAAAAGAATGAATGAGACCTCGATATTATGTAAATAGAGGAATTTATCTATAATATAATATGTGACAATTAGTCGGTTGCCATAAGAGAACTCAGAGTTTCGGATGTCGGGTCGGAATTCTGCTCCGGCATCTCGTCAGTTATTAAGACAAAGAAAAATGCTATGAAAATGACCGCAATGAAACTATGAAAATTTCTCCGCAATCAGTGTAATAGACTACAAGACACCACCCGCCTCAAATTTTAGATTTTGTGCCTATGTCAAAAATAATTTCGTGCTCTTCAACGAATCATATCCTACCGTATATATTAATTCAATTGAATTCTTGTTATTTACGTCACATAACTAGATACGGAAATATCTTTCACCATCACGTGGCAAAAAAAAAAAAAATCAGCAGCGGTAAAGAAATAGTTTAACGTATACCATGTTTTCATGTTCATATATATATATATATATATATATATATATATATGAAGATGACAGTTAAGACAAACAAAAGAGCTATGAGAATGACCGTTAAATAAAGGGAAATTACCCGAATAGGAAGAAAGTAAAAATACTCGAAGGTAAACCCACGCTCATAGAATCCGCGTATGCGCGCATGTACATACATACATGCACATGCGCGCACGCACACCCAAGTGAATGTGCATATATGCATATGCTCACTCACATTCGTGTGGAACACATGCAAGCACGCCCACATATACACCTATATATATACATGCATATGCATGCATACACATGTACACATATACATACCTGCAAACACGCACATACACACGTATATATACCCATACGCGCACAATTATGTTCATATATACGTTTCTATACGCACATGCACAAATATTCGGGTAATTTCCCTTTATTTAACGGTCATTCTCATAGCTCTTTTGTTTGTCTTAATAACTGACGAGATGCCGGAGCAGAATTCCGCCCTGACATCCGAAAATCTGAGTTTTATTATGGTAACCAACTAATTGTCACATATTATATATATATATATATATATATATATATATATATATATATATATATATATAAATGAACATGAAAAGGATCTTTCTGAATTGACGGGCACCAGTTGTTTTCTTAACGAAACACTTTCAAACTTGCGATACTGGTAGAATGTGTCATATAAAACATCTTTTTCTCTTAGCCTTCTTAACAAAAATTTCTACATCGCAAGTTATTTCATGTTGAAGTTGTATTTCTGTAATTTCAACCAATCACTGACGTCTATTCAGCTGAATACAGTTACTGCTGTTTTTGTAAACAATAATTTTCGCCAGTGTCAAGATCGTTATTCCCTGTTAATTATATCCTTATTCCCTTGTAAGTGTTTAGGGTCTTAGGGTTAGAGTTAGGGTTAGGGTTATGAGTTAGGTTATGGCAAAAATAATCATAACCCTAACCCTAACCCTAAAACTAACCCTAACTCTAAAACCCGAACCCTAACCCTAAAACCTTAAAGCTAAAACCAGTACAAACGCACGAACGATGTTATAAATAACAGTACCGCCGATAGTTGTTGTTGACAAACAACGGCACTAATTTTATCCAAGGGAAAAGATCAACTAGATAGAAATAACTGTTAAATTATCTTTTCTCCATACTTACTGTCACTAGAAAAGATCACATAAGGCCTCGTGTAGGTAGTGATCCACTAAATGACGGATGGTATCGTGAATGAGATCTTTGGTATTAAGTCATCCCGTTGTTCAGGGCAAGCCCAAGGCTAAATATCAACTACTGCTGCAGCTGCAGCAGCAAATACTCCATACTCCTCCTCCTACTTTTCCCTCCTCCTCCTCCTCCTCCTCCTCCTCCTCCTACTACTACTACTACTACTACTACTACTACTACTACTACTACTACTACTACAACGTTAATAAATTTCTCAAGATGTACTTTGCATTCAGCTTGAAAGGTACTTATATCATAAATATGTGATCAACTTTCATATTATTCATAATCTTATACTATAGAAACACATTGCAGATTGTCCTAAGAGAAAGAAATATCAATTTTGAAGGAAATTTTACAGCTAGGTAATGAGTGCTAGTAACTTTGTTTTATTGCATATCGTAATGGCTATAAACAATATCGAATATTTGCATTACAAAAGCAAAGTTGTAAAAGCAAAATCCATTATCTTTCTTCTCATAAAGAAAATCTATTCCTTCTTAAGCCTTCATTATAATCATCTGTTTTACTAACAATGATTAAATCGTACTTGGTTAAGATATTACACGAATCTTCTTTCACCTGTGTAAAACTTGAATAATTAAAGTTCACGACCTATTATCTATCCTCTTTCCATGATCAGCTTGATGTATTGGTGAACAGTCAACAGAGTTGGAGAGCATAAAGATTAAAGTTGTAGCTGAGAAAATGTCAGCTGACATGGAGGACAAGAAAGTAGCTGAATATTGGAAAGATTTACCTGTATCATGATGATTTGTGGGGTGTTTCAAAATGCCGATCTCATGGCTTCTGCTCAAAGTTCTGTGCGCAATGAAAGAGCAATAAGATCTGATACGGTCATCATGAAAATGTAGTTATCCCAAAATGTGATGGTCTTTGGGAGTGTCTCCAGTAATGATGACGTCATACATCCCACATCCTTGAACAGGGATTAAAGCTCAATACACTTAACTATGTGAAGCTGCTAGAGACTGCAGTCAAACCCTACCTGAAGAGGGTTACTACTGGAAGGCCATATGTGTCGTGGTAGGATTCATCGCCTTGCCATACTTCTTGAAAGATTCAAAGTGGTTGTCGTAGAATATCTACGACTTCATCTGCTCCAACTTGGGAGATCCTAATTTCCCCAATTTTCATCCAACGGATCACTATGTGTGGGGCGCAGTTGAGAAGGACACCAACTGCCCTGCCGGCAACATTAAAGCCGTGCTGATAGCCGAGATCAAGGAGGTGTCTGAAGCCTTCCCATACACACATTGAGGAACGCATGTGCCAAGTTTCGGAGCTGTCTTGAGGCCGTGATGGAAGCTGAGGACGGTATTTTGAGTATACCGTTATTTGCTAGCCATAACCTAGTTGATATTTGTTATAATGAGGATCCTTGTCGACTTGTATGTTATTGTCGGCACTGTTATATTCTTGTCGCCACTTTTACGTTGTGGTGGTATTCCACGTCTTACCTTTGACTCGTCTATCGTGCTCTCGCTGATAGCTGCGCAAGATAATAACTTTTAAACGTCTACCTTGACGGTAAATTCGAACTCGTATATATCACGTAACTGACTCTAACTCCAACTGAGAACTCTTACAACGAGTGTACTACTACTGACCTCCTACATCGACTGATTATCTGGCTTGTCACGTGGAAAGCGGGGTACCATTTTCACTACAACAATATTTAAAAACATTTTAAATATATTTAAAAACTTTTTGGATGGAATTTTCTTTTCATTTTATGCAAACTTTCAAATTTAACCTGAACACCCTGTATGTTGATTTCTATAATGTGCTCAAAGCTCAAAGATTTGGGTAGCAAAGATCAATTAAATCGACTTTCGTCACTAGAGAGAACGAGATCCCAAGCCCAATCTGAGTTCAGATAACACCCTGTCGGCAAAATCTGAACTCTGGATGTAAAAATTGTGGGTAATAGCTATAGGGCTTTGTTCTTAACGCGTCTTTTTCTACTTTGATTTTGCAAATTACTGTATTTTCTTTGCATTAGTTATGATAATATAAGGAATTTTTTTATTTCAGTAAAAGTGCAGTTCAGTGACTGAAACCAGCATACATTAATGTTCGGATTGTTAGTTTATTTTACCTGAAACAGGTTTATTTGCATTAGAAGCGTAGAAATGTGTGTCCGAAAACAGAACCTACATCGTAGGTATTGTTTTAGCCACTTATGCCGATTTGAAAACTTTTTTCAATCCAAGGCATACTGAATTAGGTTTAATACGATAGTCCATTAGATTTTGGAAATGTTATGTACCTGTGTATGAATTATGTTTGTATTTATAAATATTATTTCAAAACGGATATGGGGCCGCGCATTACATTTCGCCGTTTCAAAATATTTAGCTATTTCTCTACTACACTAAAAATGGGGCACACTACCGGATCATATGCAGCTGTGGTGTGTGTTGCAGCACAGTGGATGAAAATATCTATATTGAGTGATCGATCATTTGACTGGTTACAAAATGCATGATGTAATCCAGAATACACTTTGTCGGCAAAATTAAGCAGGATGTCATGATTGATTACGGCCACGCTGGGGCTTAACCACAGCAATAACAAGAATAACAAGAAAATATTATAATGGTCAAATATACATCGAATAATAAATTTTTGCAAACTGATTCTTTACTTGTGTTTTATGTTTGATTTTCAGATCAGTGGTCCGACGTGAATTTTTATTTTGGATTATCAAAAGATATTAATAAGAACGTCTTTGTATGGCAGAATGGAGAAGTACCTACGTTTGATTTCTGGATGGAGGATAGACCTGACAACCATGGGGGCAATCAGGACTGTGGACTTTTAGATAAAAGAAGTAATCACAGCTGGAATGATGAACTTTGTAACTTGGCGACCGGTGAGAGATATATATGCGAGATAGTCGTGCGATAAATGTGTAGCTGAAAAAACCGTAACGCACACGTGCACACACAGACACACACACACACATATACATATACATACTCTTATATATTTATGTGTGTGTGTATGTATACATGTATATATGTCTGTGTGTATATATGTGTATATATGTATATATATATGTATACATATATAGATATATATATAGAGAGAGAAAGAGAGTTAAAGAGAGACAGTCAGACAGAAACAGCGAAAGTGAGAGAGACAGATAGACAGACAGACAGACAGTGACAGAGAGTGAAAGAGAGAGAGAGAGAGAGAGAGAGAGAGAGAGAGAGAGAGAGAGAGAGAAAGAGAGAGAGAGAGAGAGAGAAAGAGAGAGAGAGAGAAAGTGTGTGTTAAAGTAGATAGGTAAAGCAAACAATTTGGCTAGACTTGACGAGGATACTTAAATTATATACTAAAAGGTTTGGATCATCCTGACGAAAATTCTTCGTATCTTATATATAGATATATATATATGTGTGTGTGTGTGTGTGTGTGTGTGTGTGTGTGTGTGTGTGTGTGTGTGTAAGAAATAATTAAGATTCAGTTGAATTAGGTACTTCAGTTTAAGCACCAAGTCAGTCCTGTATTATCCGCACACCTCGAAGTAAGGTGAGTAAAATAAATAATAAAAAGCAACAGGATATCAAGTAGTAATGCGGTACGACCATTTCAAGCGGCTCCATTTAATTGAACAATGCAATCATTACATCAATTCAAATGCAGTGCAATCTTAAGCTGCACAATAAAAGAAAACAAAATGTATATGGAATTTCAACAGGTAGGATACATTAATATGTTTTCTTAAATATTTTAGCAGAGGAAGATGAAGGAAGAAATTCATGTTGTCACCATTGTAGCAGAAATGGCTAATAAAAAAACAGGCTACAATTCCCTAGAATAGCATGGAGCTTAGTGGGTTCATAGGGTTGTAATTCATTTACAATTTATTTATCTCTTTATCAACTACTGTGTATGTTTTGAATAAAGAACAAGAGTGAGTTGACAGCTCATGGCTGGCTATTGGTCATAAATATTATCATAGGTATCTCCCACCTCCCAAGCGAAAAGAAACAAAACTTTAAGGAGAGTCAATTAGGTAGAAGTAATTGTCTAAAAAAAGAGGAGGGGTAGGGAAGGATTTTAAATCTTGATGTTAATCACCACTTAAAGGGGCAGGAGACTATGACAACTTAAGATGCTCATACAGGGAAAATATTATTTGGGGTACGATGGGGGAACGATTAAAAACAATAGCTATGTCGTAAAAAGTAACCTAAAAAGAGGGGGTAATAGGTATGGAAGTAGTGAGGGCAGTAAAAGGTATTCAAACCGAAGTGGTTTTATGGGATGTAATATTATAAATGTTATTGTATGTATGGTTTTATAGTTTCTGGGGCGTATAGGATTTAGTCAAGGGAGACTTACTTCTATATCACTACTAATACATAATATGACTAGTTGGGTAGAAATTCATAGAAAGGTAAAATAGTGTAATCGCCAAAATAGGATGAAGTAAGACTAACCAGGCAGGGATTATCATGGGATAATAATACATATAGCACAACGCATAGTCACTTCTACTACATTAGCGACAACATGAATTTCTTCCATCTTCTTACTGTCTTAAAATATTTAAGAAAATTTATATTAATGTATCCTACCTGTTAAAATTCCATATATATATATATATATATATATATATAGACCCTGCTATGTCAAGATGGACTTATATATTCTTCCTCTGCTCTCTCCCACTTGGTTTTAATATGTTGCCACATTTGTAATATGTCTTTTTTCTACATTTTTTCGTGCAGCTGAAGATTGCTCTTCATATTGCATTTAAGGTAATGCTCACATTACTTAAATAAATTGAAGTAGCATGAAACGTGCGTACTGCAATCACTTTTGAAATCCGTGTTGCTTATTATTTGATTTTAATCACCCATCCTTTTGGGATGTGATATTCGGGTGCCTTCGCATAAGTACCATATTCAAGCCTTGAATCTATATCTAAACCGTATATATATATATATATATATATATATATATATATATTGTGTGTGTGTGTGTGTGCAGCTGAAGATAGCTCTGCATTTAAATTGATGTAATAATTGCATTGTTCAATCAAAATTTATATATATATATTTTATATAAGTATGGATTTGTATGTCGGTATATGTAAATATATATATGTACACATACGTGCCTGTGTAAGTGTGTGTATTTGTATGCATGCATCTTTATATATACAAAGATGGATACGAATGAGTGTGTATGTGTGTGAATGCGCGTGAACATACATAAGCTTGTATGAGTTGAAGTATGTATGCATATATATCCACGTGGGGGTACGTATGTTTGTATACACATTCACACATATACATTCTTACTTTCGTTTCCTACTAACCTACCACACATGTCTATTTATAGCAATTTCGGCTCCTTTATATATTCTTCATTCCACCTCAATTTTTACTACCAGCAACAATGCCCACTTACATTTCACCCTACTCTTATCTTCTCTCTAACTTTTCTGTACCCATCCCTTAATCTCTATGAGACCACACCTACTCATATCTCATACTCTTTTACTCCTTACCCTCTCATCTCTTTCTCTCTCCCCTCACCTCTCCCTTCCTCCAATCACTTTATTATGGCCACTAACTAACACACCCTCTTTCATTTCGTTCCCTCTCTCTTCGTTTCTTTTTTGTCCCCCCTCTTTTTGCTTCTCTTTTCCCTCCCATTCTCTCTTCCAGTCTTTAATTTGACCTGTCTCCTCTCTCTAATCATATACATCTCTCCTTCCTCTATCTATCCATTAACACTACCAACACATTTTAATTCACATCCAAAAAACACCCCTCGGTCGACCAAGACTGTTTACAAGGCTCTATGCTTGGAATGACCACATATAACTACCACTGGAACTCACAAACTAGGTACAAGAAAATTTCTTTACCTAAAACATTTTTTCACCACTTATATACACCATTCTACTTGAATAATGGAACTGCAAATACAATATCCTTATGTATCTCACTTCTATATTCGTTCTCTTACTTCCCTCTGTATTTCATATCTTCTCTACAATAATTAACACTCAAACATTTTCTCGCACCGTCTCTGAAGAAGGGATATATAAAATATCCCGGAAACAGTTGTAAAACCTTTTCTTGATAAATGATATGAAATCTATTTACTGCCTTGAATTTTTTTTTATCTCATTCTGTCAATTTATATATATATATATATATAAGTATATATCTATGTGTATGTGTGTGTGTGTTTATATATGTATTTATATGTATGTATACATATATATATATATATATGTGTGTGTGTGTGTGTGTGTGTGTGTGTGTGTGTGTGTGTGTGTGTGTGTGTGTGTGTGTGTGTGTGTGTGTGTGTGTGTGTAAGGGAGAATTCACAATAAAAAAAACAAAAGACGAAGACAGGTGGTGTAGAAAACAAATAGATGTATTATTATAAAGCTCAGGAAGTGAAAAAGTCTTTAACGTTTTGAGCCCACGCTCTTCCACAGAAAGGAACACAGAAAGAAACAAGGAGAGAAAAAAATAATGTGTAGTGGCTAGCGATCTATACATATACATACACTTACACACACATACATAATATGTATGTAAGTACGTATGTATATACATGTATGATAGATCGCTAGCCACTACACATTATTTTTTTCTCTCCTTGTTTCTTTCTGTGTTCCTTTCTGTGGAAGAGCGTAGGCTTGAAACGTTAAAGACTTTTTCACTTCTCGAGCATTATACTAATACATCTGTTTGCTGTCTACACCACCTGTCTTCGACTTTTGTTTTTTTTTGTGAATTCTCCCTACATATATATATATATATATATATATATATATATATATATATATATATATATATATATATATATATATAATACATAAAGTGTACATTTAAACACATAAGAGAGATGTCCATAATAGGACATCTAACACGCTAGAACGAGCAGTGAAACTCCAAACCACAATTAGGGATAATTTCGAAAGGGAATGAAAAATAAAAACATTTACCATCTATTTCACGTGCCTCGTATTTATGTATTAATCTTGGCTTTCCTGCTGATGATAGCTGGCCTTGCAAAATATTTTATTTTGCTAAAAATAGCTTGAAACCATGGTTCAGGAAATAGATGGTATATGTTTTTATTTTTCATTCGGTTTCGAAATTATCCCTAATTGTGGTTTGGAGTTTGACTGCTCTTTCTAGCGGGTTAGATGTCCTATTATGTGTTTAAATGTACATTGCATGTATTTATTTGAATAATATATAGTCTATTGACTAGTTTTTTTCTTCTCGCTAGACCACTGGTAGCGCAGGGAATTTCTAAAATTGTTTGGCTATTCTGAGATTTATTAATATATATATATATATATATATATATATATATATATATATATATATATATAGTAGCGGGCATTATATAAGAGTCAGTAAGAATAAGTGTATTGAAATAGTTATTATAGAAGATTGTAAAAACGTTGAGACTAGATATTTTACACATATTTAGATATATCTACTATCTATCTTACGTGAAAATTTCAAGTGAATGGAATATATATTTTCTCTATGTTATGAGGGTATAACCAAATAATCTTCCAAACTGCAACGGTCAAAAGTCAAGGGTCACATATAAAAAACAATGAAAGATAAATAACAACAAGAATGAAACTATTACTATTAATACTTTGTGTACATCCCTTAACTATTAATGACCTCCTGACATCTGTTACCACAGGACTGAATTAATTTCTTGCAAAATGGTGAAGTAACATTGTTCCATTCATTTTTTAAATAATTCCCAGAGTTCATTTTGGTTCTTTGGATTTTTTTCTACGCGCCCCATCTCCATTAATCTTCCAAACGTTTTCTATAGGGTTTAGATCAGGACTTTCAGGTGGCCAGCTAGCATTTGTTGTATGTCATTTTCTTCAGCTCCACAACACTTGCTCGTCTGCAGATTACGTTTGCACACTATTTACGTCCATTCTAGCTTAAGCTTTCTGTTCAAAGTAGCATCATTTACAAATTAACTTTGATTTTTTTTTAAATTTAAAGCGTCTGGTTTTGATGAGGACAAAGTACTTATTATCATTCCTGAGACTGTAGAAATGTGCACAAAGCTGTACCTGTAGATGAAATTCGGCATAGGCTATGTAACGGTAACGTTCTCAGAGTCATAATCTTTCAAATATCATATACCCAATTATTTCTTTTGTCTACATGCCTGAAGTCGGACATATAACCAACGTCATACTTTGTCAGGATTACGAGACAAAGTAGATGATGCATCGCTTTTCTTTTCTCTTTTTTTTTTTTTCACCAGGGATGAAATCTCGTGTATTCCTTTCTTTTTGGTAAACAGAAATTTGCATACGTCTATGATATAAGTAATATTAATTTAACTTATCTGTGATGAATGAGTCAACCGGATTGCAGACTTATGCCTGTCAAAGAATCACAACATAACATAATATGATACCCAGTGGGATACTCCGAATTGTAACAGAGCCAATTATCAACTGTCATATAATAAGCATAAACTCTAAAGCATTTATTGACGTCACCTTCATTCGTTTCTAACCCAACACACTCAAACACGTGCGCATACATTCATGTAGGCATATATTAACTGATAGAAGTGGACTTGGATGTCAGTTTAAAATATTCGCTTCATATACAGACCAGATGATAGAGCGTACACTGTGCGGCAGCTTCAGCAAGTGTCTTCTATATAGTTTTAGGATAACCAACAGATTGCGAGAGGAATATGATGGACAAAAGCAGAACAGACCCTATATATATATATATATATATATATATATATATATGGGAGAATGTACGAAAAAAAAAACAACAGACGAGGACAGGTAGTGTAAACAACAAAAGGATGTATTAGATTGACGCTCAGGAATACAGAAAGTCTTTTAACGTTTCGAGCTACGCTCTTCAACAGAAAGAATACGGAGAAAACAAAGAGAAAAACACGGAGAAAAAAAATTGAATGGTTTTTGGTCAACGATCTATCATTGCTGTCCAAAAAGAAATGTATACACACATAAAATAATTGTTATGTAGGTGTTTATTAAAATATATTTCATTTTCAAAATCTAATAACATCTAGACATTATTTTATTGTTTCGTCAATGCCTGTTTTCAAACTGACGTCTGTTCAGGTCCAGGCACTGCTAACATCGTAAAGGAATGGAATCGCGAACATCACAACAGAATTTGTTTGGTGTTTGCGTGCATTCTCGTTCAATGGCTGCTCTCAAATCAGCGACTGTTGCAACGACTTTGTCTTTTAGGTATCCCCATAAAAAAAAGTCCAGTGGTGTGAGGTCTGGTGGACGCAGACGTTAAACACAATGAGAAACGAAAACAAAGACGAAGACAGAAAACGAACTATTTTTCGAACATGTCCTGTACCCATATATGCATATATGTATACATATAGATGTACATATATGTATGGATATATGCATATATTTATATATTATTTATGTTATTTTATGATCGAACGCCACGCACTGTCTCCAAGTAAGTGTTATCTTAATAATTTCTTCTGTGCACTCTACTACTATTACTATCACTTCCCTGTCTATCTCTCACCCTCTCTTGTTCTTCATCCATTCTGTTTTTCTCTCCCCATCCTCCCCTATTCTTCTCTTCCTTTCCCCGTTCCCTCTCTCACTCCTCCTCCTTGACCCTCTCGTCGCTGACACGTGACGGAAGGGATTCTTTCTTTCTACTTCCTGCCTTCCTATAGAGAAAACCGCGTTCAAATTAATAATTTTTCTATCGTCTTGGCCTAACAGCCCTTAACGTTTGTTTTCACTGTTCTATCTTGTTTTTACTGTCTTTTACTGTCTTGTTCTCACTGTTCTGTTCTTGTTTACACTTCCACCCTCCGCAAAAAATTCTAAATTTAATTAATTTGCCTTTTGCGGGAAGGACTGTTCCAACGAAGTCGCGTATTGTCCTTGCCTTCGAGACGCGGCGTAGTCTCGTTTCTCTGTTTGGTTTTTCGTTGTTCGGAAAAAAGTTCGTTTTCTGTCTTCGTCTTAATGTTTTCGTTTCTCATTGTGTTTAACGTTGTTTGTGATGTCCTGTGCCCATATATGCGTGTATCTATACATATAGATGTAGGTATGTACATATATGTATGGATATATGCATATATTCATATATTATTTATGTTCGTATATATATATATATACATACAATTTAAATATACGATAAAATCTTTATAAGATTTTATCAAGTAGTTAGCATAAACACATACGTAACTTAGCGGTTCGCGAAAAGAGGCCGATAGAATAAGTACTAGGCTTGCAAAGAATAAGTCCTGGGGTCTATTTGCGCGACTAAAGGCGATGCTCCAGCATGGTCGCAGTCAAATGGCTGAAAGAAATAAAAGAAAAAATAACAGAAAGAATATATAGACAGATAGATAGATAGATAGATAGATAGATAGATAGATAGATAGATAGATAGACGTAGGAAAAGTGAGGATAGACACAAGTTTACATTAAAGATATTAGGCACGTTTCGGCATTATTGTTCTTTGGAGCCCTACAATAAACTTTTCAAATGTACATGGATGCTCTGCCCAGCACACACACACACAAACACACACACACACACACACACACACACACACAATACAACACCACACAAACCCACGAAGGCATAAACACACACACACACACACACACACACACGCACGCACACACACACACACACACACCACACACAATACAGCACCACACAAACTCACGAAGGCATAAACACATACATACATATGTATTTGCATTTTAAGTAGTTTTAGGTTAAATAAGCATCGGCATTCCAATCCTCTCCGATTGCTTCTGTTCGCAGCGAATATTCCAGCTTCTTTTCATGTGAGGTCCACTTGTAGCAGTTCACTGTTAACATCCTTCGCTACATGAGGCATCGTTTTCCTTTTCTTGTATTTTTCCCCGGGGATGAAACCTCGAGAGATTTTCAGGGACTGAATTTTGCAATTACCACAATAAAATTGTTATTCAACAATTGTATTGAATTTTTCTTTCTTGATATAGACGTGTACTAAGTTATCCAGATTTACACACATACACAAGTATACATACACATACACACACACGCCTACACAAATACACGCACACATGCACACACGCCTACACATGCACACACACACATGTATATATATGCACGCGCACACATGCATACATGTATATGTATATATGAATGTGTGGGCTAGAGTGTGCGTCTAAGTGTCTATCTGTTTGTGTGTATTTTTGAGTGTTCTACTGTATGTGTGTGTGTGTATTTGTGTGTTAGCACGCTCCTTAAAGGGGATTGAAAGAAATACAATGATTCAGGAAGTTATTACTGATATAGTTCATCAGTCGTAATATGTAATGCATCCAGGAATCTGCCTCATCGTTAATTTCGATAGTAATTTTGTTTCAAGTTACAGTTAAAATAAACACAATATGGTATGATAGTTTCAAACCTCATAGCGTTCGGTTTTATATCTACACGCAATCTTACCAACCACCAAAAGACATGACCCATTTACTAATAAGCATCAGCCAGAGCGTAACTTCATTGTAATCCGACGAATTTACATTTAAGAGGGTTGTATGGTATTACAATGAGGTAACCCTTACCAAGAAGTAATCAATACCGTTTAATAACGTGCATCTAATACGCTAGAAATTTATATGGTATAATCCACCATACAATAACGGCATAAGAGACCAGTGTTACAAAATATTTCCAATTCCTCATAAGTAAACAATTCCCCAATGGCTGTAAATCTCAGAACCTCCCCAACCAAACTTTGCATTCTTTTGAGCTACAACTGCCCAAAAACAATGTTAAGTATTAATAAGAACTACACTGAAAAACATATTGTGGCCAAACATAGAGTAAAGGAAGCGTTACACAATTGCCAAACCATAGAACTTTATCCCGTAAAAGGCAAAACTATTGTGGAAAACATTGTATGTTCTGGTGACGTTTGCTTCGATAACATATGAACATACAGTATGGGTTCTCAAAAAGTCACCTTCCATAGTACAGCATTTCTTTCCGTCGTCCATACTTAGAAAATACTACATTCTGGTAACGTATATTTCTCAGAAAGCAAAACGCACAGAAGAAAACAGCAACATCTCATCGGTATAGACTTTTATGAAACTATTAAAGCACTGCGATTCCTGTATTCAAGAGAAACTTAGCACCGTTCCCCTTCCATCATATATACTTATGTATAAAACAAAAGGGGGACTCACTTCGACTTGATGATGCATAATCGAATTATTTCATAATTTCAAAGTACCTATATAACTTTCCTGCTCAATGGCGAGGACTATGGATTAAAGAACCAACGGACGGCAAACACAATTCGATGTACATGA
This sequence comes from Octopus bimaculoides, assembly GCF_046866305.1. NCBI lineage: Eukaryota > Metazoa > Mollusca > Cephalopoda > Octopoda > Octopodidae > Octopus > Octopus bimaculoides. The sequence continues at coordinate 153,207,443 of NC_142928.1, forward strand.
TACCTGTTATTATCAAACTTTCTCTCTCTCTTTCTCTTTCTGTCTGTCTGTCTGTCTGTCTCTCTCTCTCTCTCTCTCTCTCTCTCTCTCTCTCTCTCTCTCTCTCTCTCTCTCTCTCTCACACACACACACACACATATACCAAAAAAATTGCAATCCATATAGCCAATGGGTTATAAATCTCTGTTCCATTACATTCCGAAACCAATACATGCGAACGAGGTAACTGTTTTTATAAATGTGCAGACTGTAATGGTCATATACTGCGAATAAATATTATACAATAGAAAGTTAAAGTGTGGAAGAAGTTATTTATAACATTTTCGCACGCTTTCTAGTGACAGTTACTTACAGATCTCGGAAAATCTTTCTCGCTCAATTTTTTTACACGTGAGTCACTTCATCAGAAGTCTGATAAGGAATGAAGATTGATTATAATGATTAATATGCTTATATATATATATATATATATATATATATATATATATATATATATATATATATATATATATATATATATATATATATATATATGTATATACATAGATGGAATTTACGAAAAACAAAAGTTGAAGACAGATGTGAAAACAACAAACAGGTGTATTAGTTTAACGCTCGGGTAGGTGAGAAAGTATTTTACGTTTCGAGCCTACGCTCTTTCAACAGAAAGGAACACGAGAAAATAAATAGAGAGAATAAAAAAGGAAGCTTTAGTAGCTAGCGGTCAATCATGGCGATGGCTGGAGAGAGGTGGTCAGACAGGAGAGCTAGGAAGAAGTAGTAGTGATCCCAAAACGATGGTGCGCGTGCGCGTGTATGTAAGAGCATGTGTGCTCGTATGGATAAAGGCTGGTGACCTTGACAGGTGGGAGTGTGCATGTGTAGGTGTGTGCATGATGGTGTGGGTGCTGGGAAGTGGTCAGTGCTAGTGTGTGCGGGGTGGTGTGATGTGGTGTGGTGTGGTGGTATATGTACCTTGGCCTATTCCCTATTTTTGGGGGAGGGATTCCCATTCATTTCGCATTTGGCCTATTCCCCATTTTGGGGGGAAGCATTCCATTCATTTCGCAGCTCAAAGAGGTGAGCCCTGTTCTATGCTCGGGTCAAGGCATAGAGCGCAACCCCCAATATCAACAGTGAGGTCCGACAGCATATGCTGGTTTACCCCCGCCGCATCATGCTGGTTCTGTACCCCTTTGAACAACATCAAATTCACTCATCCGTTTACAAACACTCTCCAAGGTTTCCTATCATTTATAAGCCCTCTTGTCTCCGAAACCTCTAAACAGCAAAGCTTTCCTCACTCTATCCATCCACACAAAGCGAGATCTGCCTCTGGTTGTGCTGCCTACTACTTCTGCCTTATAGTCCTGGGTATGACTACAAACTACATCCAGTAGTGGGGCATTTGGGCCCTGGTTTCAGTGTTTGAGGAGTGTGGAACCACCTCTTAGCCACTATTGTTCCCAGGTCTACTCTGGTCTGGAGTGGTAGCATCTGTAAGAGTCCCAGCTATGGGTTAACTAGCAAACCCCACTGTGACTGGGTGGGTGGGATTACCGGTAGAATGCAGTCGCTATATTCTCTCCGTGGGGTAAGTGGCAACTAAAAGGGGTGGGAGCGAAGGGACTAGGAAACCACTCTAAGTAATTTCATATTCCTAAGGACAACAAGAAAGAATTAATATTTATACTTGTTCATAAGTTTTAATTAGGTGCATCAATAGATAACAAAGAAACGACAACAAATCTGATATCAGGTTAAACAATCGTAGAAAAGGGTGGTTATTAAAGTATCATGAAAGTATTGATACTGAATCCATTAACCGTTACAGAGTTTATAAAACAATCATAGATGAAGTTAAAATGCAATTGTAGAAATTATACGTACGAATTTTAGCTGGGTAAATACAAAACCATCCGATTTAGCACGATTAGCGATCCCGGACTATTTTGTATCCTAAACCAGATGACCAAAGAGAAAATTGTTCTTTTAGCCACTGTAAAGGAGTTGGGTAGAATAGAAACGTAATTTTATTGTAGTAAGGACTGTAAAACTGTGTATTATGACTAATAACAATTTCTTCAATGTGGCTGTATCGGAGATTTCTTGGTTATATATCTTCGTTAAAGACAAATGTTGTAAGGTCAAATTACAATTATTTTAATTAGTATGTGATATATCAAGCCTCCGGGAAGTATTAGGATTTAGAAACGAATAGACAATCGTGTGAATTGGAAAGAAAGACAGTACTATTCCACTGAGGATCATTCTCCAGGCATTCAAGTATGAAGCATTTTTCTCAATTGGTGCTGTACTGACGTGTATAGTATTAGGTTGTCAAGAAAGTGCTTGCGGTTTTTAACCTTTAAATTCAGATGCACATATCTCGGCTCAAACAAAACTTTATTAATCGAAATAAACACACTCAGAATCAACACACTTTTGCCAACGCGAAACAAGTTTACTTATGCCAGTAGCGTAAAAATCCTGCGTTCTGGTTGCGATAAAGTCGTTGAAGGCGTGTTTGCCATCGTCTTGATTTTTGAAGCATTTCTCACGCAGGAAGTTGGTAGTTGGTAGTTGGTAGGTGAGTGGTAGTCGGTAGGTGAGAGGTCTGGCGAGTATGGCGGATGAAGCAGAGTTTCGTAGCCCAATTCGTTCAACTTCTGCAGGGTCAGTTGTGAAACGTGCGGCCGGGCGTTGTCGTGGAGAAGAATTGGTTCTTTTCTATTGAGCAATGCTGTCTGTTGTTGTCGGAGTTTCATATGCATTTCATCCATTTGCTAACAGTACTTCTCCGCCGTAATGGTTTCACCTGGATCCAAAAAGATGTGAGACCGGCCGCAGATAGCCAAACAGTCACCATGATCTTTTTTGGCGCAACTTTGGCTTCGAGAAATGCCGTGGAGCTTCGTCGGCGTTCAACCAGTGAGCTGAGCGTCGTCGGTTGTCGTAAAGAATCCACTATTCATCGCAAGTCACAATCAGGTCGTGAAACGGGTCGTTTTTGTTGCGTAAAAGAAGGGAAGACGACACTTCAAAACGGCGATTTTTTAGGGGGTGGGGGTTGTCGTTCAATTCGCACGGCACCCATTTCTCAAGTATTTTTTTGTTTTTCCAATCTCTTTCAAGTGGTTGGAAATTGTATACGTTACGTCTAATTCAGAAGCAAACTCTCGAACAGTTGTGCGTGAATTGGCTTCGACCAAGGCTCGTAGTTGATCGTTGTCAACATCCGATGGCCGACCACTACGCTTATCATCTTCAAGACTCTCGTCATCGCTACGAAATTTCTTGAACCACCATTGTGATGTACGTCCATTAGTGGTTCCTGGGCCAAACGCATCGTTGATATCGCGAGCTGTTTCAGCAGCTTTTCGGCTTAGCTTGAACTGGAATATGAAAATTGTGCGAATTTGCTTTTTGTCCATGTATTCAACGTTCCGGCAAAAATGGCCTCATTATTCACAAAGAAAAAGAGCAACACGATTAGATAGAGCGAAAAACAGGCATTAAAATGATATATAAAGTCAAAGTAATTTAACGAAAATTAATTTGAAAATACATCATTTAAAACCAAAATTAAAAATTCTGCAAGAACTTTCTTGACAACTTAATATAATCTCTTCCGACGGTAATGTAAAAGAAGGCTGCTATCAGCCCCTTCTTCGAACCTTTATTCGTGACTTGACTGGAACAACAACACCAGTGATGCATGATTTGAGAAGTTTATGATTTGGATTGTATGTGTTCCAAGCCACTCAAGACCAGATATGTGAAGAAAGGCTGAGTTAGAATCATGTTCGCTCAGTGGATGGCATATAAAAACCACCCATCATTTTGGAACCAGTGAATAAGCCCAGAAAATTATTTTACAGAAGCCTGAAAGACACAGGAACCATCTGTGAAACTAGTTGGAAGTTTGGATGTCCACAGTCAAGGCTTGGAAAGTTAAAGGGCTGGTTTTAACGACATAGCGTCTTCCAGCGGATGTTTGGCGGCTCTCGGTATAATGAAGTCCCAATATGTACGGCAGAGCGCTTTGAGAAGAAAGTTGGTGCATTCCCTCAAAAAAGGCTGCGACTTCCACGGTACCTGAGCTGGTCGCCCTGTATGGAAGGAATAACAAGTTGAAGCTATCCATTAGTAGAGTAAGAGAAGAATTTGTGCTGACTTGTACCAGAGTGGAATTGTTATACCAAGACTGCTACAATCCAAAAGTGTCATGAGTTGGTATTGAGGTCCGAATAGTACAGAAGTGAACGGTAGAGGGATCCGTCGAGGCTGTAGAGTTATGACTATAAAACAGAGTGTGAATGTTGTATCCCGTGGAAGACAGGTCTTCTCTAGCGCTTAAATAATTTCAAACTGATAAGGTGCAAGGAAAGGACAGACGGCTACTGATCCAGAATGAGATGCGAGCATTAGTCGAGAAAGAATGATACAGCCAGTGTGGTGGGATGAGGCATCAGTGAACTTAGCCAGGATGTAACCTAGTGATGGCACGCTGCAAAGTCTCAGGCTCTGGGTTTTGAAGAACGGAGCACCATCAGATAAAATTTCTATTCAGAGAGTTTGCGGAGTTCACCAAACGTGTTCTACTGGATTACACCAGACATACCATTTTGCCCACTGTGTCCGTAAAGAGAAACCTGAGATAAGAATGAGACATGAATAGGTCTCGAAATTCATAGCAGATATCATCCGAAGTGGAATAAACGAAGATTATCACTTTTGTCAAAGGATGTATGAAAAAGATGCTAGCTTCCAGATCCACCTTTCCAAGCCTACTTGCAACATGCTTGAAGCTTAACGTCTACCTGGGAAAGCAGCTGAAGTTCCTAGAGACTGTCTACTCAGTATCATTAAGGCAGTTATGCTGTTGATCTCAGAATTCTCCATTCTTTGCGGGTACCACATTGAGGAGGTGAATGAAAGTAAAAAGAGGAAATATGCTGAGCTGGTTCAACTATGCAAGCAAGCAACATGTGATTCCATCGAGTAGAGATGCAGAGGGTTTACAGGCCAGTCAGTTTGCAGAGCTTACAACATGCTGGAAATCACAGAGGTTTGATCGACTCTGGCTGTGTCGCTAGGGAAGGTGACGCAACCAGGGGTTATATTTGTATGTACACACACACACACACACACACACACACACACACACACACACACATACATGTGTATATAGGTATGTGGATATATATGTATTTGTGCGTGCGTGCGTGCGTGCGTGTGTGCGTGCGTGCGTGCGCGTGTTGTGTGATGCCAAGCAATTGTTTTGTGTATATTCTTGATATTTCGACCCTGAAAGTAAAACACAACACACTAAATAATTTACAGAATGAAGCCTGGTGCTCCAGTAGCAGTTTCAGTATCACCATGATATAGATATCTAACAGAAGCGCAAGGACACGTATTAGGTCATGAAATAACAGTCGATTACATTCATTCTGATACCTTTTTTAAATCAATCTCTGAAGGATGAAATATAATAATTAATTCCGGTATAATTTTTAACAGATTATAAAATAACGAAATGTTTGTTCAAAATGTTGACGCTTTTACCAATGCATCTTCCCGAACTCCATTATAATTTTGATTTTATATCTGCTTCAATTTTCAAATTTATGGGATGATCGGAGCTAGCACTTCTTTGTATAGACCCCAAAATGTCGAACTCAGCATGGTTTGAACCTCGAACATAAAGATTCGTAATTAAATACAACAAAGCATTTTGTGCAACACTCTAGCATTTGCATGTATTCGCTGCACTAAGCCTCACCATATTAGGATTCCTAACAGAGACACAAATCCTTAAACTTAAGAGATTTGATGTAGTTAATCGTGTTCCTCTCACAACTTGCCTGGTACTTTATTTTACCAGCCACAAACTAAGAAATCTAAACTCGAACTCGGCCCGATTTAAACTCATTACATCGAGAGCTGTAACTGAATATCAGAAGGGCATTCTGGCCGTCGCTCTCGTTTGTTTTTTTGTTTTTTTTTTTTGGGGGGGGGGGCTCCTTTTAACAATGAAAGAAATATAGGAATATTTCTAAGATTATATATTAAATAAATGCTTTAATATATAAATATATGTATTAAATAAATGATTTAATATATAAACAAAAAAATTAATTAAATGTTTCTGTCATGTAAAGATGAAATGGTCAAGTGAATTAAAGAGCAAACTGTTACTTAGGCCATATCACACTCCAGACATTCCACTGCGTCCTGGACGAAAATACTCCGACTCTTGCATTGAGTGAGATTGTTGTTGCTATTGTTTAAGTGCACGTCAAGCAGAACTATGTTCAAAGGCTATTCCGCTGTTTTATGATGGTAGGGTAATATTAGAGTGAAATTTAACTGCTACTTGAAGTAGATCTTGAAACGAGCTAATGGCTTTTTCAGGGATATTACTACAATTTACTTGTGAATGTGTATTAGTGTGTACTAAATCAGGAATTATCTCCCTTCCACCATCTGTAGTTTATCGTACTAAGATATTGATTTGCAAGTTGAAAGCATTGATATGTTGCTTATTCCAATTACTCGTAATGCGTTGCTTAGATGAACAAGGTACATAACTCTCGTTTTATAACTAGTTTCTTTTTAACTTGTAATTTAGAACAAAGCGAGATGATTTCCCTTATATTCCATTTTCACTCTGGAAACAAATTAAAAATACTAGGTATTTTTACGAGTTTTACGACAGACTTAACCTCCAGGCTGTACGAAGAATGTCGTTACCTTTGTTTTATTTATTCACCATATCTAAAGTAGAGCCATAGAAAGAGATTATATCAGGTAGTTTGACCTGCTAGAAGTAACAGTGAAATGTCTCTCAAATCCTATTGTATGGAATTCTAAAAAAAAAAAAAAAATAATAATATTTTCCGACAGTGCAGTCTGAAATTAACTATCTCTGAAAAGACAGGATGGGCATGGCTATACAACTTATTAGTCAATTGTTCTTTAATTGCTTTCAACCTTATCTATATTGTCGTACCACTGTCCGTGCAGGAAATGAGCCAGGACTCAGAAAAGATGGTAATTTTTGATTGAGCAAGATTTGAACTGTAAGCAGTTCACATATGACATATAAACATTTATTGTTTATTCTTTGTTAGCAGAACTTGGTCCTTCACAAAGTACCATCAACTGACACATCTGTAAGCTCGGCCTTGTGAACAAACGATGTGGAGACGTTCCTCATGAACTGACCAATGATCAGACACAATTAGGTGTGGACATTTGCAAAACACCGCTAGGAAATCTTCGAGAATCTAGTTTTTTAGCATCGAATTATAACTGGGGATGAAAAGTGGATCTATTTTCGTAACTATAGGAAGAGGAAACAGTAGTTTCCTTTCGACCAAGCTTCAGAACTTGTCAAACAAGGGCGGCTTGAACGGGAGGTAATGTTGTGTATTTGAGGAAAATTCGAAGAGGTGCTTTGGAAGGCCTGTTTTACAGCACCGTCGGAATTAAATTTTTTTCCTGTCAAAATGTTATCCAAATACTGGAAAAAATGGTAGTCAGTGGGGGCTAGATCAGGTGAATAATGGTGGATGATGGAAAACATCCAACTCCAACTGTTGTAATTTCGCCAATGTCATTTTTGCGATGTGTGGTCTGGTGTTATCCTGCAATAAAATAGGAATAGATCTGTTGACTAATCTAGGCTGTTTCTTTGTAACTTTCTGCATCGTTTGGTCCAGTTGACTGCAGTATACTTCGGCCGTGATTGATGAGTTAGGTTTAATGAAATCATAATTGATCACACCTGCGTCAGACCACCAAAGACACACCATTAGCTTCTTTTGATGAATTTTGCTTTTTGGACTGTATTTTAGTGGCGCGTCTCTGTCCAACCATTGTGCTCAACGTCTACAGTTGTTGTATTGGATCCATTTCTCATCACATGCTACAATTCGATTTAAAAAATTATTCAATTTTGTGACGTGAAAGTAGCATAATGCAGTCTTCCAAACGTTACTGTTTCTGATTTTCATTGAGTTCATATGGAACTCACTTATCCAACGATTTCGCTTTACCGATTTGAACTAGGTGAGTCAATATTGTTTGCTTGCTAACACCAAACGACAACGATAGTTCACGGGCACTTTGAAATGGATCTGACTGGACGGTGGCTTTCAGTTCGTCATTATCAACCTTTGTTTCTAGTCGACCGCGTTGCTCATTTGTAACATTAAATTTGCCAGAATGAAATTTTGCAAACCAATTTGATACTGTCTGTTGTGTAATGACATTAGAATGAGATACACCATTAATATTCCGAGCTGTCTGTGATGCTGTATTTCCAAGAAAAAATTCATATTTCAAAACTCTACGAATTTCCGACTTATCTATCTCTAAACAAAAATAGCAAAAACGATTCATAAATACCTTATAAAGCGCAAAATGAGTTAGAATAAAGAAATAGATGTGTCAGCTTTCTAACAAAAAATAAAGATTGTCAAAATATAATAATGGCGCAAAATGACCAGCTATCAAATTTTACCATATACCTTACTACAAATTTCATACACGACGACCTAATATTGTGATAATTTTCATTAATTCTAAAGATCTCCTCATTCGCGGATATAAGTATCCAGACTATTGCCATAGTAACGAAGTTAAAGCATGCAGAGTAAAGATGCCTGTTACAGTTTGACCGTAACCACTGTTGTGCACATGCATTAAGATTTAACGTTCTGGCTCACTTCCGCTGTTTACAACAGTGCTTCGAAGGAACGTGTGTAGCGTGTGATTGTCATATTGACCATGACAATCTGCATCAAATTGATAGACAATCTGCATCATTTTTTCCCCAAAAGCTAGGCGATACCATAAAGTTTTTAAAAGTTTTCATCGTTCTCGACACAATCAAGATCTTGAGCAACTGAAACTGAAGTGACCTTTTAGTCAACTGAAAGCAGTTTTGGCACAAACTTGACAGACATGCGTCTCATACACAAATATTCAGTGATAATGAACTGAACCGAACTGTAACTAATCTGCACATCATCTGATAACCCACGGATTTCTTCTCAGAGCTGCACGCACATCTGCGATGTTTTTCTCAGTTCTGCTGGTTGTGGGTCTCCCAGAACGTTCGTCAATATCGACATTTTTTCCGGTCGTCTTGGAAACATCCGAATCACTGGTACCCTTACGTGCGACCCATACACTCATCTTCATACACTTTCTGCCACTTTACGTAGGCCTCTAAGCAGGTATCGTTATGATAACTTTCCCTGTCATGGTTAATGCAACGATCACGTTACAGTCCTTCATTCCAAGCACTGTTGTAAACAGCGAAAGTGTGCTAGAACGTTAAAACATTGCGCATGCACAGCAGAGTTCAAGGTCAATCTGTACCAAGCGGCTTTACCTTGCATGCTTTAGCTTCGTTACTATGACAACAGTCCAGATACTTATTAATCAGGCGTCGTATATGTAGATGTTTGATATACCCAAGAGTATGTTTAATAGATTATGCATTAATATAATTATAAGTATAGTTGTATAATTATAGTTATTTCAATACTATTTTAAAAACAAATTACAAATTTGTCTAATTATGTTTTTGATATTATAACGTACTCCTTATTAGGATAGGAAATAATATTTTTTTTTAAATCTCTATATTTTTAGAGTGACTGTTATTGGATTATACAGCTAGACTATAGAAAAGGATGTGATAATGTTACTTGCATCCAAAACCTAAGTAAGTACGTTAAGTCTACCATCTCCAAAACTGAGATGGTTCACCAGACAATTTCCACATAATGTTCCACGACCAAATTTTTATCTGGCATTGTGCAGACAGAGGATTTGATAGCAGTTACTGTCCCAAGGATCTATACAGTGAAATCGAACCCAAAACTATGTAGTTGTGAAGTGACATTTGTTCTTAACCTCAAAGCAATTTATCAAAATTCTAGTTGCTGCAATTTTGTGTTATTTAAGAGGCGTCTTCTTTCTTTAGACCAAAATCATTTATAGAACTGTTACTTAACTCGATTTTTTTGTCAGTTTTGTAATAGCTTTGTCATCAAAAAGAAAACCCAAATATTTCGATTTTAGGTTTCCTTTGTGATGACAAAACTATTGCAAAGCTGGTGACTGCGAAAAATATGTTCTGAAGACATAAATAACGGAGAAATATTATTGCAGATGGTGATCAATTTTTCTATATTTAACGAGCATTATGATCGTTAATTCTTCGGCAAGTTACGGCAAGTTGTACACCGACGACTATCCACCTGAAGAAAGTGAAACATGTTCTAAATTGTTTTCCAACAATCGTTGATGCTACCATAAAATAATATTAGCCATCAAGAAATATAGTTTTTTCAATACGCTTACACAATTAATTTACACTGCCCGCATACGACTTGCAGGAGTTAGATATGAGCAATATTATGTAAGAAATCAATATCGTGTTAGAAATCGATATTAAACAACGCTGTAATAAACTCCTCCATTGACTGATAAAATGTCAACGACACTTGCGGATTTTTAAGGAAAATTATATTGTTTGGTGATAACATTTAACAATGAATTTGGAAATGCCAAGTAAAACAAGTAACAGAAAGTTAATCGCGAAAACAAGTGTCTGCTTGCGTTTGTCTATCAGTGATCGATGAAGATCATGACTTGAGTTACTACGTTGATTAGGGTTTTATACGTCGATGTATTGTTTATCAGAAGGTTTGTGACGCGAAGATATCGGTCACATGCAAGCACATGTAGTCTGTAGAATGTATATATTTTTCGATAAGAATACATGCAAAGGGCCTATTCTGAAACACCAGTTCCCAGGCTCTCTGTTGATGGTCATGACTTTCACTGTTATTTTAAACCAATAATCGTAGAAATGTTTTTGTTTGATGACTATTCTCTACATTAATGCAACTTTACTATAGATTGATTCCTCGGTGTGCACATAGCATTCATGCAAGTCTATAGATTACATAAAATACACACAGAAAACAAAAGAATGATGAAACAGAAGAAGTGTTCAAAAAAGAAAGAGAAGAACGGGGTGATCATAAAGTGCATCGTCCGTCTTGAAAATCTGCCAAGAAACTATTTAAAATAAATAATCAAGTTTAAGACCAAACAGTTATGTGAAGAATGTGTTTCCTACGGAGTAGCTGTTATACAATTTAAGAACAAAGAACATCAAAAAGAACTACTGCCGTAAAAGTACCCGAAAAGTACGTACTTGTACTTCTTTATAAAAGAATGTTTTACTATGCCGAGGGCAACGGAAGTACTTATAGACCAGTATTTTGTTTCTCTTTGTCTCCCTAATTAACTTTGGATACGTTGTGGATGTAAGTATAGAGAAATGTGAAAACGTGCTTAGAGTAAATTTATGTCTAAATAATGTTCACACCAGAAGTATACTTCTGGGTGGTCCTAAATACTCCGTAAAGAGCTCAGGTATACATAATTTAAAATTGGTGGGGGAGGGTAGAAAGCTTCAATACTTTAAGTGAAAATAAGAAGGATAATCCTTTCTCCAAAGAGAAACAATAACATCAAAATTTGCCTGCCATCTTCAATGATTAAATATGCAAATATCTTTAAAATGGTTAAACCAATATTGAATACATTATATCAAGAGAGAAGAGAGAATGGTTACAGATTGAACGGCAGTCAGTGACACAAACATATTTCTCTTAGCATGTGAACAACTTCACTGTGGAACTACAGAATCTATGACTCTGCACGAATCTGGATCTAAAAGCCAGGATTTACAAACACTCTGGAAAAATTTCACTTTACAGGGAAAATAGTATTATTCGTAACAACATACACGATACAACTTCACAGAACCGCACAGAAAACATTTAAATATAAACAGTTCACATACAGAAATAAATTTTGTAAACATGACAATTATCACTCTAAACATTTTGCAGTACAGCTTTAGCAACACTAACAATGTTGTAATGATATTATGATGAACACGCAATGTTCATACAACTGTTATTTAGGACAATTTTTTTTTATTGTCTGAATACAGAAATCCTAGTGTTAAAAATTATATTGAAATCAAACTAAAGGACTATTTCAGAACAGAGGCAGTTTAATTATACATACATATATAATAATGTGCATTTAATATACAACTGTCACAAATAACATCCATAAACTCACGGAAAACAAACTACTGTAGAAACCCACATATACACACATACATACATACATACATACATACATACATACATACAAAAGTATATATCTTCATTAATACAGATCAAAAATAAAATAACATGCAAAAAAGAAACGAACACGTAATATAGCGAGAAAAGTATTAAAAATAACCGTTAACGGATAAGGATGTATAAAGACCCCAGCGCAAGCTGGATGGCGCATGTAGACTCGCATATTGAAGCATCTACGAAGATGTAAGCATACTCACACCTGTGGCTTGGTGCACACACGTTCACATAGCGAGTTAAATAGCTACTTGTTGTTTATAAGAATGGGGAGGTTAAAGCTAAACTTAATTCATCCATACCTTAAAGTAAATTATGTTAACAGTTACTCAAAATTATTTCCACTGCATTGTGTGGAAGTACATCTATATGTATGTAGGCATCTTGAGCGTCTTTCAGAAATTCTATTAATGATCTTCTCATCGGTCCACAGAATAGACAGGGATTCCTCGGCGCAGAGTCCGCATCTCCTGGAAAAGATATTATATGGTTTTGCGTGCCTTACAAGAGGCTAAGTTATGCTATACTTAATTTTATCTTCCTTCAATCGCCAAATCCTTAATTCATACACTACAAATGATCATGATATCTGGGACTATATAAACTGCAAAATTTCCTTAAGACTTAAAGAATGATCGTTAAATCAAGAAACTTTTCTTCACGACCTTGCTACAATCAAGGTGGCTGGTCAAGATTTACTCTAAAATTAAAATGAGAAAGTGAACATACATACACACACACACACACGCACACATACATATGTGGGTGAGCATGTGTGTGTTTCAAGCGAGGGTGGTTTAGTACATATAGGCGAATGTACGGATTGGTGCACTTACGCGAACGCTATAGACTTTTCTACTCCCTTACCTTTACCCCCTCCACTTACTTAGCGGTCTATAGCTCTTTTCTCTCAATAACGGTCAACCACACAGTAATTTCCCTTTATTTAACGGTCATTTTTCACAAGAATTTTCAATGGCCGGATAACTGAAGAGATGCTGGCGTGCGTCCCCCCCCCACCGGCATCCGAAACTCTGAGTTTTATCATGGCTACCGAATAAGTGTCACATATGTTTACAGATATTACATATGTATATATAAATAAATATATATATGAATATATATATATATGTTTTTTATACATATATATGTATATATATACATATATATATTGTGTGTATATATATATATATATATGCATATATATACAAGTATATATGTAAATACATGTATATATATGTATATATACATATGTATATATATATATATATATATATATATATATATGGGAGAATATACAAAAAATAACAACAGACGAGGACAGGTGGTGTAAATAACAAAAGTATATATTAGTATGACGCTCGGGAATACGGAAAGTCTTTGACGTTTCGAGCTACGCTCTTCAACAGAAAGAATACGGAGACAAGGAGAAAAACACGGAGAAAAAAAATTGAATAGTGTTCAGTCAACGGTCATATATATATATATATATAAGAAACCATTAATATATATATGTATATATATATATATATATATATATATATATATTAATGGTTTCTTATTAGAAAACCAATAGATTTTATACAGGGCTGTAAGGAGAAGTGCTCAGAATAATTGAGACAAGAGTAAAAATATTTGTTATAGAATAAAAAGACTGGGTTAACGACTCAAACATATTTAATTGTTTTTGACTCATGTACTGTGAACCTTTTTTGAACATGGTGAGCGGAATTGAATTTTACATGTTTTGCCTGCTGATACCTACTGGGTGCCTGTTCTTCACTCTTGTGTGTGCCGAACTGGTGCGGACTTGCCTATTGGTGTTTACTGGATTTGAGTTGTGAAATGTGCCGAGGGAGATGAAGAACTTTGAACTTTAACTCTAAATGGTGTTAAATCACTTCTGTCCTTGATTTTCAACCGATGGACTACTTTATGGTACCTCATTTCTTCATTTTATTTTACTTTATTCTATATCGACTTATATTATGTTATATTATTATATTATATATTTGAAATTTTTATTCCTTTTATTCGTATTAATTTTAACTTCTATGAAATAATATTTACGTGTATTGTATTATATCTTTAACTCATTTTTTTTTCAGTTGTATGTTATCAGTTGAAACAATATATTCGTGTATAAAATTTTATACTATATATGCTATATTTTTTATTTATTATTTCTTGCGTTATTTCTTCTTATTCCTTATGTTTGACGGATTATGTTGTATTTCTTATATGTTCATTGAGGTGGTGTGATATGCTGAGTCGTTAACCCAGTCTTTTTATTCTATAACAAATATATATATATATATATATATATGTGTGTGCGTGTGTGTGTGTGTGTGTGTGTGTGTGTATACATATATATATATATATATGTATATATATATATGTATATATATATATATATATATATATATATATATATATATATATATATATATATATATATAAATAATAACAATAAATGGAGCAAAACGCATATAAATAAAAGTTCCTTTAATTCCTACACTTGTTTCAAAATATATGTGTGCACTTCCCCAAAGAAGTAAGAGCTGCTGGAATTCCACATATATTTATCTTCAGGGAATCAACATATAAAAGCAAGACAAATGCGAAATCATGAGGTAACTTACGAGCTAAGATGTTACATGGCCAAGTGACCGTTAGAACGCTTGTTTACATAGGGATATAAAGGGAGCAATAATATCATTCGATGGGCGTTAGGAATAAGAATGCTTGTTTACATAGAGTTATAAAGGGAGGGGGCTGTAAACGTAATGCTAAAGGTTTAAATTAAATGATTGAAATGGGGGGGAGGAGGGCAAAATAGATCACAGTGAAGTGAACTAAAAATCGTAAGCTAATTGCTAAGTCAAAAATGGAGGAAGGGAGTTGCTTTGTACCACTAGTTGCTTTGCCTTATATCCGACCTTCTCATTAGAAGCATGTATATTGTTGTTATTCTTATTTCTCAACAAAATATTCTGTACCTCGTTCTTCCATTGATTAGCGTTAACATCAGTATACTAATATATCACAGGGTAATGTTGTTTCATTTGTCATGTTTACATTCTTCGCTTCAAATCAGTATGTTATTATTCTTAATATTTTAAATATAATCTTAAACAATATATATATATATATATATATATATATATGTATATATATATATATATATATATATATATATATATATATATATATATATATATATATATGTATGTGTGCGTGTATGCGTATGTATGTATATATATATATGTGTTTATATATATGTATGTATATATATATATATATGTATATATGTATGTATATATATATATATATATATATATATATATATATATATATATATATATATATATATATATATATATATATATATATATATATATATATATATATATATATATATTTCTGCCTCAATCACCACTAGTGCTTTATTTTCCCCTTCTACAGTTAGCTAAGTAAATTCTTCTTAGTAATGTCACACAGGTTGTTGTTCGTATCTTCGGTAACTTCAACTAAGTATTTCCAATCTTCTCCTTGTAAGCGTGCACATTATTATCATTATTCTTTCTCCAATAAATATCCTGTACCTTGTTTTACCATTAACTAGCGTAAATATCCGTATAATAATATAATATATTACTAGGCTATGATGCTTCATTTATTTTTATATTTACTTTCTTCACTTCATATAAAGTATGTAATTAGTTTTTTCCTCAAGTAGAAAATGTTTAATTTGATGAACTCCCTTAGTTCTCTCTCTTCCTCCATTTTTGACTTAGCAATTAGCTTACGATTTTTAGATCACTTTACTGTGATCTATTTTGCCCTCCTCCCTCCATTTCAATAATTTAATTTAAACCTTTAGCATTACGTTTACAGCCCCCTCCCTTTATAACTCTATGTAAACAAGTGTTCTTATTCCTAACGCCCATGGAATAATATTATTGCTCCCTTTATATCTCTATGTAAACAAGCGTTCTAACGGTCACTTGGCCATGTAACACCTTAGCTCGTAAGTTACCTCATCATTTCGCATTTGTCTTGCTTTTATATGTTGATTCCCTGAAGATGAATATATGTGGAATTCCAGCAGCTCTTACTTCTTTGGGGAAGAGCACACATATATTTTGAAACATGTGTAGGAATTAAAGGAACTTTTATTTATATGCGTTTTGGTCCATTTATTGTTATTATTCATATCTTCTCAAAATGCATCATTTCAACTTGGTATCTCTACCTATAAAACGGCTGTGATATCTTGTTTTTTTGTGTAATTTTTGCTACCTATGGTAACTATTAACATATTTACATTGTCAAAGGTTTTTTAAAACTGAGATAATATTAATATATACATAAACTAATATACATATATATATGTATGTATGTATATATATATATATATATATATATATATATATATATATATATATATATATATATATATATATATATGTGTGTGTGTGTGTGTGTGTGTGTGTGTGTGTGTGTGTGTATGTGTGTGTGTGTATAGAAAAGGAAAGAAATGAATCAATAATAAACAATGAGAAGTTGATCATTGGTAACAAAACGTCATAATTTGATTGTAGTTCAGAACCATTTACACGGAACTACACGGAACGACACGGAACTACACGAACACTACATTAAACCGAATACAAACCTTAAATATTTAAATGCACTTAGCAACCACCCAAACTTTATAAAAAGAGGACTTGTGCAACACATCAGCAAAAGAATCTCATATCTCTCATCCAACGATAGGGCATTAGAAAATGCACGTTATCAGCAACAAATTAAGTACCTTTACGCGGAACCCTATAAAGATAACCCACCCGAATAACATTAATATTCAAGATTATACTAATAGGAATAATAGCCAAAATGTCTACTATAATAATAATCACAAAATCAATAAGAATAACAATAATAGTAATAATAGTAGTAATAACAAAAATAGTAGGAAGAACAATACGTTTCATAATAATATTAATAACAGCATTAAATATGATAACGATAACAATACTAATAATGGGAATGATAACAATACCAAGAAAAATAATAATAGCAATAAAAATTAAAATAATACGCTTTAAAAACCAATGAAGTCCCTGTTAGCAATGATAATATGAAGGTAAATAAAATAGATAAATCGTACAGGAACAACCCTACCAAAGCTGGTATTAACAGTAATAAAAATAACAATAGAAAGAAGAATAATTATTATAACTACAACTTTACAATTTACAATAATAATGAGGGCAGTTTCTACACCAAAAACAAAAATATTAAAAATAACAAACGGAATAAAGATAAAACTTGGCTTATAATCCCCTTCGCGATGCAACTAAAAACCAATATAGTTAAATCTATAATGAAACTTATAAATAAGTACTTCAATATGAATACCAAATACTCAGAAATCTTTAGCAATAAAATTAGAGTTGTCCATAGCCTAACTAGCAACCTAGCTACTATTATAGTCTCTATCAACAATAATAAGCTAGACGCCTTGTATGAAACGAGGAAGAATAACAATAAAAATCACAACAACCAATCGATTGATATAATAAGCGATCTCCAAAATAATTCATCCTCTAAAAATTCGGACAACAACCTTATAAATAATAATCCCCTGCCCCAACTTATCATAGACAAAGATAATCTTACAAATCTATGTGGCTGCAGAGACAAACATACCTGTGAATTCTTCAAAAATGAAACGAAACTTAGATATAATTCTGATTCCTCAAGTTTCAGATATAGAAGAAAAACGAACTCTACCGGACTAAGTAGTTACATCTGGGAACTGAAAGACAGAAACATTAATTATAGATTAGAATGGCGTATTCTAGCCAAAACATTTTCATATAAGCTTAATAATAATCGCTGTAATTTATGCATAAATGAAAAATTCTTCATTTTAATGGACAAATCAGAATTACATAATAAACGAGACAAAAAAATTAACATTTTTTGCATAAAGATAAATTCTTATTCTCTAAATACCGCTAGTACCTACATTACAGGTTACTAGCTGACCTGCCTAACATCTTATTACCTCCTCTAACCATCCCACTTACCACAGAGCATAATTTAACATTACATCACGATTTAAAATTAAATTACCCCGATTAACCGAACTATCTATTTAAAATTCTACGTTGTACACCAGGGGATATACTCTCTATAATATATTCACTTTAAAGCTAAATTGCCGACTCACATAACACGTTGTATTTTTTATATATTTCTATTTATTTACTCTTTAACTTTTTTATTATTCCTTTACGTAGCCCATACACACACACACACACACACACACACACACACACACACACACACACACACATATATATATATATATATGTATATGTATATATATATATTATGCCGTACTAACTTTAAAAGGTAGCCTTAGTTTTTAACAAGGGCATTACTAGTAATCATAGGGACTAACCTAGCGGTCACTAACTGCGTTACATATGA
>NC_142928.1:153236197-153258697 GCF_046866305.1 Octopus bimaculoides
AAGAAATCAAGAAACGTGTTAGTCGATGACGCAGCCTTGACGCAATTCTTTAGGGTTTATAGGATAACACCAAACCCAAACGCTTTTCAGGCAAGTTGCCTGCGGAATTAATGTTTGTTCAGAAAATAGAGTCAGTTTTCCACAAGCTGCTACCAGTAAGAAAAACAAATAGGGAAATCACTAAAATACGACAAAGTCATTTAATATCAGTGCCTAAGTATTTTTCAAAGTATATAAGAATGGAAGACAAGGTTGAGAAGACGGAGAAGTAACAAAAGGAATAGGCAAAATGACATATATGATAAGAGGCGAAAAATGAGAATACAAAAGGCATTTAAACCAGCTAAGAAAATAGATATACGCAAAAAAGCGTGGAAGTGTGTGTTTGCGCGAAGGTTTATATTCCAGGTCTTGACATGAGAGCGTTGAAAATCTGTGTCGTTCGTTGGTCTCGGTGTAACTTCTAATAAATATATAGAAAGTGGTTCACCTTGGTCCCTTTGAATATGCATCAATTATTGCTACTTTTAATAAGTTTGAATTCACTCGGAATCCAAATCATAGGAACGAATCACTTTGAAATATTTTCATTTTTATACAAACGGTACTGGTCATAGGGAACCGTGCTCGTGAGTTAACACCACACTTGTTCTCTATTTTCTATCAGTTCTAAGATTGATGATTATTTTTCATACCCGTTCATACAATTATCCATGGATTCGGCACACTGTAATATTTTCTTTTAATAATCTGCCTACACACTATACCAGTTCAGTTGCCGCCAGCAGTCTTTCACTATTGTTTTCTTTTACAAGTAGAACCCTATGAGCTTTTTCTGTGAGTCCTTTAGTCTTCAGATAGGAGATTAATGTGGCCGAGATGTTAATACATCTTCGTGCTCTGAGTCAGTATCAGGGTATTATAAAACTTCGAATGGTGTCCTGAAGCATGCTAGAAATAGGCAAACGTCTTGTTAATAATTTTCCGATGAAGATGATTGGTGAGAAGTTGAAGTCCATAAATGATCATCACTTTACGGGAAGTTTCTCAATCAGCAATAGTTAGAAATTATACTAGAAATTAGAACAACATTATGGTGTATAACGAAATTTCAAGACATTAATTCATAAGTATGTCTTGTAAGAAATAAGGTCTGCAATAAATATGATTATGTAGAATTTACTGATTAACGAAAAAACACAAGATGATAAAAAAAGGGAATCTTTTATAACAAAATTAGATATGTATGAAATAAGAGCAACGGTCGAGATTCTCTTAAGTAAGAAAGTTTGCTTCTTCGAGCTTTCATGATGTTGTTGCTTGTTCCTTCTCTAGCCATGCCTGGCTCATAAGGGCCGGTGTCCCGGTTTCATTGATGTATAGGTTCCCCACCTGGACAGGACGCCGGTCTGTCGTAGGTGAGCTGCTACATGCATGAGGAATGAGTGAGAGAAAGTTGTGGTGAAAGAGGCAGCAGAAGTTCGCTATTACCCTCTGCCGGAGCCGCGTATGAGGTGAGAAGTATGAAAATAGGTGGGTTTAACACTAGCTCATTAGTTTACATGTATAACATTGATGACTGGATTATCGTCTGACCACCTTGTCTTGTTGAATTTTGATGAAAAAGAAATTGTCACAGCTAGTAAACTATGTACATGGGAGTTGGAGAGATTGCTCTTGAAAAGAAGATTCTAGAATGAGATTTATTGTGTGTGCAAAACCAAAACTGGAAGAGAAGCGTGTGTGGGAATTCTAATTGCCAGTGTGCAGTTACAAATAATTTTCAGTTGAGGTGAAATGGCTAAGAGAAAATAAATCAGTCAATAGCTAATAGTGACCTGAAATTAACATAAATTATTACTTTTCCAAATGATCTTACACATGAGATATATTTTTCTTGTCTTCCTATAGCTGAATGTCCTACCTCAGCCGGCTACATTTATCGACCAGAATTTAGATTATGCTTTCAAATAGGTTCTAAGGAAATTTCATGGAATGACGCCGCAGACAATTGCAATAACGATCGGGGACGACTTATCCACCTGAAAAATTTGGAAGTGAACAACTATATCAGAACACTAATAGCATCGAGTGAGTAATATACATTTTACACACAAACTCACACCCATAAACACAAACACACATATGCACTTCTCCCCCCTCTCTCTCTCTCTCTCTCTCTTTCTCTCTCTCCCTCTCTCTCTCTCTCCCTCTCTCTCTCTCTCTCTCTCTCTGACACACATTCACTTAAAGCTGTATCTAATATCATAAGCGATAACTATTTAATGATATTCATACGTTAAATTTTGACATTGTTATAATTTTCCTTTGATATTATTGTCTGCTATCTGAAGAATGTTTTTTTTTTTGCGCTGATAAAATACAGAAGTTATAGAGAATATAGCAAGTATAATAATTGAAATTAATACATATATATTTAAAGAATTTATGTCATTATTTATTATCAATACATTTCAAAAGAAAATGTCTTTGCCTTTAAAAAGTATTCAAGTAAGCATTTATTTTAGATTTTGTTCTATGCCTTGCACCTAATATTTCGGGAATACACTTAATATCGTGCTGCAGATAAAGCATTGTTCTATAAAATAAGTACCAATTGAAGACTGTGGTTGATATAATCAACTTAGCGCCTCTCCCCGAATTTGCTGGCCTTACGCCAAAATTTGAAATTAATATAAAAAACGACAGCAAAGCTACGAGTTGGCAAGATCATTAGCAAGCCGGGTAAAATGCTTAGCGGCATTACGTTCTAAGTTCGAATTCTGACGAGGTCGACTTCACCTTTCAT
Source organism: Octopus bimaculoides (assembly GCF_046866305.1). Lineage (NCBI taxonomy): Eukaryota > Metazoa > Mollusca > Cephalopoda > Octopoda > Octopodidae > Octopus > Octopus bimaculoides. The sequence continues at coordinate 153,239,007 of NC_142928.1, forward strand.
CTATTCGGAATCGATAAAATAAGTACCAGTTGAGCACTGGCGTCGATGTAATCAACTTATTCCCTTTCCCGAAATTGCTGGCATTGTGTCAAAATTTGAAACCAGTATTAAAAACGACAGCTGTGGTAGTTCGAATTAGACACATTACTGACAATGTGAATATATTACGAAGTAGAAGCGCTAAGCAGTAATGTGTATAAATGCAATGGTATTACCAGTTCAAATATATTTATGGAATGTTTGGACTCGTAAATAAGTCATTCACTGTGTTTTATCACAGAAAATTTCTCGCTGTAGACAATGATGTAAATACACCTAGATCAGTTTGCAGCGCCCTCATTCCAGACTTTGTGATGCCGCATTTCAGAATAGTTGTCTTCTCTTCGGTCACAGGTAATAACATTGCATTTATGCATATCACTTCTTAGCGCTCCTACTTCGTAATTTACTTACGGTAAGCAGCCGCATAGCATTATCAGCCATCATACAGTGACTGAAATAGCAGAGGAGAACCACTTTCTTTCATCGGTTCGCAGTGCCCTCAGTGGCCGAAGAGGAGACAACTACTCCGAAATGCTGCATCTGATAGCCAGGAAAGGGGGCGCTGCAAACTGATCTAGGTCATCAGCGAAAAATTTTCTCCATGACAAAACACGTTTAACATAGTGAATTGCTTGCCACAAGCAATTTAAACTAGTAATAACACTGAATCTGAATATTTATTCTTAAACTTCGATTTTGCTTTTAATCGACACAACATCAATATTCTTAGTAGAATGGTAGTGTATATTAAATTTACTAACATACCTATGGCAGTCATTTTATCAAACTACAGTAATATGAAAGATGAAGTCAATCCTGTTCAGTGTTAAATTCATATGTAAAAAGACGAAATGAAAAAAATATCTACTATATTGGTTTGCTCAACACCGTTCATTAACAAATGATTAACACTACATTTCATTTTAGATATGAAGAATATGAAAATCTAGAACATGTTAATATATTCCTTTGTCGACGAGTTTGTTTATCTGTCATTATCGAGAAAGAGGCTATATGTAGTTTGCTGGCGTAAACAACAAAAAGTCACACTAAAACAGTATATACAATATCAGTAAGTACGGTACTACATACTTCATTGATGAACCGTAATTATTTCCAGTACAAACACAAGCTCTGAAATTGTGTATGTAGTGGAGTGTAGCTGATTAGATCAACTACACTCCATCTGTTGATTGAATGATACTTCAATCAACAGATGTACCATTGTTGATTGAACAATGGTACATCTGTTCAATCAACTGCACTTGAATGGTACTTCATTTTATTTCCCCGAACGGAATAAGAGGTAAAACTGACCTGGTTGTGATATAAATTCAGAATGTTAGGTGCCGGGGAAATTACCGCAAGACATATCCGACGCGCCGACCATTCTGTCCGTCACACAGCTTTGCTAAAAGCAAGGGCGTGTAATGAACTTAAGCCTAAACACAAACTTTCCTAATAAGAAGATATGTCATAGCTCTCAATATTTTATGAAACTGTTGGGATGACTGAGACTTCACCTCGTCTATTGTGGCTTATGTATTGATTGAATAAACCGTAAGGGGCTAAGCTTAAAGTCATATTCGACCCAATAAATAAAAGCGTTGAGTCTTTCCATCGCTAATTATTTGTTGTTGCTTATAACTCTTCCCATACAACCAAATGTGATGTATCTGGACACATCGTCAGTGGTCTTTCCTGTGATCATTAGATGTTTCTAGTCTTTCAACATCAAACACTCTCACCCAGCTGATTCAGCCAGCCAGTGTTGGCCAATCCCCAACTTGTGCCTAGTCAACACCATCCTTGCGAGCACTTCCTCTTCCAGGGCTCAAAAGTCTCGATCCAGAACCACCTAAAGCAACTTCTGCTGCCTTCAATCCTAACATAAATACTTATTTATTCTGTATTTGGAAATAGCGTGAACATTTCGACTTTCCTGGATTCAGATCTGGCTTTAAAAAATAAAAGCACCTCCTCCTCCTCCTCCTACTACTACTACTACTACTACTACTACTACTACTACTACTACTACTACTACTACTACTACACATAAATCATTCAACCACGGTAGTGGCTGAATATATTCTTAAGTCCACCATTTCGTTAATCGCAGCAGCTTCCAAGCTTCACCGCGAATTCAGTTCTCAACTAAATTGCAAACTGTTAACAGATTTAAAGAGGACACCTTCTCAGCCACACTTTGGCATAAATAGTTTGAGATTTGGTTCAATAGAAAAAAAGTTACATCAAAATATCTGCGACCTCAAGGGAGGAGGGGGGCAGTAAGGCACCTGTTCACCTTCAATTAACATAAACTTTTCAATTTTAAAATAAAAGTATACTTTTCTTAGGCTTAAATGATAGAAAAATGCATGAGGAATTCAGAGTCATTAGTCACATTGAACAAAAATGAGTAGAAGAAAAGTTATGGGGTGAAATGCCACGAAAAATCGTGTCAGTAAGTAAGAGAGTAAGGAAGTAACGCTTAGCAATGAGAATAAAGAATATATTACTAAAATGAATGTTTCCGTTCCAAGCAGCGAGCTAGCAGAAATGTTAACGTGCTGGGTGAAATGCTTAACGGTATGTCACCTGTGTATGTCACCACCGAGGTCGACTTAGCTTTTTATTCATTTCGGATCTATTCAATTTGACGTACAGATTATATGATTAATTTTTTTTTAACTAAACACTTTGAAACTTCCGATACTGGAACGATGTGTCACATACAACAAGGTTTTTTCTTAACGTTTTTGACAAAATTTTGTATTTTAGAAATTATTTCGTTACAAGTTACAGAGTAACAATGGACAAATTTGTGTTTGATAAGTGCCAATACACGAAACTCTCGGCTTTTGACTTACTCTCTAACTTCTGCCGATGATATATATGCATATTATACATATATATGTAAAAATATCTCATCACGCAATCAAACCAATGAAAGAGCCTTTACTTGGTCGCTCGACACGCTAAAAATAGCAGCCAATTTATCCCCCTACCAAGTATTTTATAAGGTAAAATCCTAAATTATTAATTGACACATTAATTATCTTATAACAGTAATGCCTGGAAAAATCATGCATTACATGGAAAAATGCGCGCAGGAAAAGTAGTATTCTTAAACCTGGAAAAGTACAGGACAAGTTATTACACATGTAAAAATATAGGACAAACTATTACTTCAAGTAAAGTAAAGAATAGGAAACATTTTACTTAAAATATTGCAACTAAAGTTAAAATTGAATATTAAAAATTATTTAATTAGTTTTCAACTAACACTTTACTTATTTAAGAAAAAGTGACTAATTAGACAAACTTACAAATTAGCTGAACAGTTTTGTGCAATAAATTTAAAAGATGAGAACTGTAAAGAGTGATAAATTAGAAGAACTGGCATTCTTTGCTGCAATATTTTAAGGAAAAAATTTCTTATTCTTTACTTGAAGTAATAGTTTGTCCTATACTTTTACAGGTGTAATAACTTGTCCTGTACTTTTCCAGGTTTATAATCGTAAGAATATTACTTTTCAAGCTCGCATTTTTCCATGTAATAATACATTTCTAAAGCTGTACATTGCATTAAGCTTTAAAAACAATCATATCGTAAATATTTGATTGTCTTATTATTTATAATTCTACATTGAAATACATTGCTGATTATTCTCTTTGGAGTGAACATTTTACAACTAGGTACAACTTTTTTAAAGCGTTATGGTAACTGTGCATTATTGTAAAATTTAAGGAATGTAACTGATATAGAATATTTGCTGTACCTAAGCAAATTTAGAAAAGCAAAAGCATTATTTTCTTTTATAAAGAAGATCTATTTTGTTCTCCGTCGTTTAATATAATCATTTCATTTACTGACAATGGGAAAATCGTACTCAGTAAAAGTTATTAGACGATTATATTTTTTTCCATGCATATCTTGTATAAATATTGTCCCCCGCCTACTTCGATAGCCCAATAGTTTCCGAGTCTCTAGATATACTGATTTCTGTTATTTGCTCAAAGCAAAATCTATTAAATCGACACTTGTAGAATACTAGTAGTTATTTTATCGACACTAGAAGGATGAAAAAGCAAATTTTGAATTCGATTCACGCCACATCGTTAAATTAGAATGCAAAAAATCTGTGGTTAAATACTGTAAGGTTTTACCCCCAATTCAGTCGTTTCTCTCCCCCACCACATCAATTCTGCTTAGTCCCATATTTCCAATTCATTAATTATGATAAGATAAAAAAATTTTGTCCAGTATGGCTGCACTTCATTAACTGAAACCAGTATATGTAAAAGGGTATATCTTTAGTTTCCTTTTGTTTCAGGTAGGTTGTTTTGGGACGTTTTTATTACCATGGAAACCATAGAAATGAGTTTTGAATCTCTGAAATTAGAAACATTGTGGGCATAGTTTTACCGAATAATAGCTAAAACTCTGTCGATTTTATTTTCAAACGTTGCCAGTCCATACACCCCACACACGCATATATATATATATGTATGTGTGTGTGTGTGTGTGTGTGTGTGTTTGTGCGTGTGCGTGTGTGTGTATGTGTGTGTGTGTGTGTGTGTGTGTGTGTGTGTGTGTGTGTGTGTGTGTGTGTGTAGCCTATGCAGTAGATATATAAACAGAGTAAATTTACTATATATTGATCAGCCTTAATTGACATTTGAACCTCACTGGATTCTCATCAGCGGTGTCTACATCATTATGACCAACCAGTACATCCACCCGCATTTATATATTACGGCCGGTTAGATAGTTACTATTGGTTTCACCTATGGGACTGTGTGGAATACTTATCTACTAATCTAAAGAAGATCCTTTCTACGCAGTTTTTTACGTTAAGCGAGAAGGGTCGGGCAAAATGAAATGCCTTACGGCATGTATTGTAACTTTTATATCCCTATCACTAACCTCAGTAAATTCCATGATGAGCATAAGCATCCTTACTAAAAAACCTATATTGAATAAGGTGAAGCTTGCCCTGCCTCTATAGTTGTTTGCTTTAAACCATGAAATTACTGCATTGGTATTCCGCCATAAGAGGAGTCTGTATGCACTCCTTATGTCATTGTTAATCTTTCTCAAAATATGTTTGTTCACCAGCTCGATTTCCAATTTAATCAGGCGGTACTTCAGGTTGGATGCAGAATTCGGCTTGATCTACGATGGTAATAGAAAGTATTTCTAGGTTACTTAATGAATAACAAGGAAGCAGGAATTTCATTAGCGTATACCTATTCTCGCATGTCTATGGTGACAAATAGATTAATAGACATATGTAAAATGTAGTCCAAATTAAAAGTATTAATTTTCTCAAGTAACTGTTATTGTCTTCTTGTGATGAAATAGCTTCGACCCCACGTTTTGCCGCACAATCACAAATTGATCATGTGCGCAAACCCAATTTCAGTCCAATCAACGGCTGTTGTTCAAGTGATAGTCTGGCGGCATAACTAGAAATTTCCGTGAACAAAGCCTACAAATATAGCTGATTTGAACGCGAAAACCTTAGAGTGATTCCAGTCCTCGGTGGAGTTCACTTCCACCTCAACCTTTTTACATCTACACATTCAAACTGGCGTGATAGTTAAATAAAACACAGTACAACAAGAATATGTAGTGATGTGTAAAAATTTGAATTTCTGACGAAGAGTGTTTGTGCCTTTAATATACGTGGTTTCGTCTGAATATTCCTCTTCTTATAGTACCTGAACACTTTTTGTGTTAATGTACCAATATATATATATATATATATATATATATATATATATATATATATATATATATATATATATATATATATATATATATATATATATATATATATATATATATATATATATATATATACATAAAACAGGCCGTCTCCCTGACTCGTCTCATAGATAAGAAGATTGTTTATCTGGGTGTTAGAAAAAGACTAGATAACCTATGCCATGAGAGAGATTTTCGAGATGCTGTGACTGAGTCATATATATTAAGGGGAATTCTATTTAAACTGTGATAGGCGCACAAATTGAAATTTGCTGCTAATGAGCATGCATGTAATGGCGTGAAGCACTAAAATTATTCCGGATTTTAAAATATCCTCCGATTTTTCAATTTACCTAAAAGCCTCTGAGCATACAAGCAGATCATTTGTCGGTTTGAAGTATGCAGCTGATAAAAACAGCTACCATGATTGTCGCTTCATCTTCTAGAGACTGCAGTCAACTGTTTCTCGAAGTGGATGATATAGTTCAGAACATATTACCAGCACGGTTAACATTCGATGTCAATAACAATATTAAAAAGATGATATGATAGTCACAGAGAGAGAGAATAATAACGAATTTCCGCATATGTTTGTCTCTATGATCCACTTTTCCTTTCAGGTCTGTTGCGAAACAAATGGTTCCATTTTGGAGTCTTTAAAGATGATAGTAAGAACGTCTTTGCATGGCAGAATGGAGACGCACTTGTATTTACTTTCTGGAGAAGCGGTTCCCCTGACAATTATGGAGGCAATCAGAAGTGTACAGCTTTGGATCCACGCTATGGTCACAAATGGAATGATATTGATTGCGGTATAGTGAACCTCGGGATACATATGTGCGAAATTGTTGTCCTTTAAATGCTGTGTATATATATATATATATATATATTATGTTTATTATATTATGAAGATATGTCTATATTTATATGTATCTATGTGTATAAATATGAATGTATGTATTATGTACGTGTTTGTGTATGTATGTGTGTGCGCGCATGCGCGCATGTGTATAAGAAGTTGAAAATGTCCTGCGATTCATTTAGATTTCTTTTTTTAACCGTTTTCACAGATTTCTCTGTTTTCAAAAGTTGAGATAGAAAGACATGGAACTGTGCTGCAATTGTTTCTTTTTTTATTAAGGTTTAAAAAATCCTCTTGTTTTTATACGAAGAACGTGGCTCAAATTAGTATCTGTTTCGGATACATTTTGATCGGCCGATGATCACGTGATTAAGTTTACAAATGTTTGTAAGTTCCACGCTATGTCCGTTCTTTCATATATCTGTATATATAAAAGGCAGGATGTGTGCGTGTGTGTGTGTACGTGAATCTAATTTATGCACATCCACAAATTAGCACGCATGTCACTCGAAGTTTAGGAGGACATTCGTCACGACTCTAGCTGTATTTTCGTCCAATTATTTCCCCCCGAGGCACCAACGAATAGCAGTAAAAATAATTTTGAACCATAACTTCTAACAATTTTCAAGTCGGAGAACACCATCATTTGCAAACATGAGTTAAGTCTCATTCTAGCGACGGTGTAAAGAGAGAGAGAGAGAGAGAGAGAGAAAGAGATAACAGATTTTTAAAATTTCGTCTTTTTAGTGAGGGATTGACAGACAAAAACAGACAGACAAGGGTTGTTATGCATATATGTGTGAATGGCTTCAGTCACACACACACACACACACACACACACACACGAACATGTATGCGTACAAAACACATTGATGCAAAACGTGTACGTGTGTGTGTGTGTGTGTGTGTGTGTGTGTGTGCGTGCGTGTGTATGCATGTGTGTGTGTGTGTGTGTTGCCCGTATATATATATATATATATATATATATATATATATATATATATATTTATAGATACACACACACACAATATATAAACGATATTCTCCGTTTCTCCACAACTAATTTCCAAATTAGCTGAATCCGTTGCTCTACTCATAGCTACAAATAGCTGGCCGTGCGTGAACATGGGAGGGAGTAGAAGTTACCAGAGCAAAAATCTTAATTGTTGACTGTAGATACGCTTCTTCGCAAAGGATCAATTATTATTTTGTAAACAATGTTTCGGAGCTGTTCATGTTTTCGAAAGGAGAGATCTGACTCTCACATCTCTTCAGGAGAAGGTAGGCCTCTCTATTCCTCTTACAAAACTTACGTCCGGGTGCCAAATTTGCCTCAATTCATGGTATTATTCGGATAGGAGGTGGTGATGGGGCAGGGGCAGGGCAAGGGCGTACAAAAAACATGTATGCAATAGGTGTATGTACGTATATGTTTTTGTTTGTTGCCCATATATATATATATATATATATATATATACTTAGTTGTGATCTGAACATAACCGCTTCTGACACGGAGGATCGGAAGCCCTTTTGGACGTTCTATTTTCCTTGCTCGAAGGATTCCCAACCCGTGGGCAAAGGGGGTTACATGATGGGGGTAGTGTTTTCAAAAGGGCAGGCATATACAACCTGATCACCTTTGCCGATCAAACTCCTAACCCATGCGCTCCCATCGCGACACTGATACTGCAGAACTGGTTTGGGTGTGAAAACCAACTTTAAGTATAAATATAGATGTTTTTGAATCAACGATGTTGTGTTCGGTTAAGTCCTATTTGAGGTGAAAAATCAATAAACTGATTCCTTATGGGGTTTTCCATTTAATCAGGATAAAAAAAAATCGATAAACTGGGTCCTTATAGGAATTCCCACTAAAATTGGCTACTCCCCATTTTCAACCCTAACTTTTACCAGTTTTGATGTATTTTGTTCAAACTTGATGCCAGAATTACTTAGGACTCATGGGATCTTTGAATGCTTTAAGTTCTCCAAAAACGAAATAATAATAATAATAATAATAATAATAATAATAATAATAATAATAATAATAATAATAATAATAATAATAACGGCGGTGCATCAGCATGGCCGTAGCTCTGAGCTGAAACTACAGAAAAAAAAAATCGATAAACCGATTCCTTATGGGATTTCCCAATCAAATTGTCTGCAACTCATTTTCAGCCCAAAATTTACCAATTTCAACGGATTTCACTCAGATTTGACGTCGATGTTACTTAGTTTGGTTTGAAATAAAGAGCTTGATTAGCTTAATAATCCTAACTTAATCCCGAGCAAAGCCGGGCTATACTGCTTGTGTATACATAAGTATGTGTGGAGGCGAAATGACACAATGGCCTAATGGTTAGGGCATCGGTTGTAGGATTGCAGTTTCGGTTACCAGACCGGCGTTGTGAGTGTTTAGTGAGCGAAAACATTCACCAGGCTCCGGCAGGAAGTGGTGGCGAACCCTTCTGTACTCTTTCACCACAGCTTTCCCTCACTCTTTCTTCCTGTTTCTTTTGTACCTGTATTTCAAAAAGCCAGCCTTGTCACACTCTGTGTCACGCTGAATCTCCCCGAGTACTACGTTAAGTGTACACATATCTGTGGAGTGCTCAGCCACTTGCACGTTAATTTCAGGAGCAGGCTGTTCCATGGATCGGATCAGCTGGAACCCTCGTCTTCGTAACTGCCGGAGTGCTATGATGTATGTATGTATGTATGTATGTATGCATGTGACAGACTTCTTTCAGTTTCTGCCTACCAAATCAGCTCACGAGGATTTGGTCAACCGTGGATGTAATAGAAGATATTTTTCCTAGGTGCCACACAGTGGAACTGAAACCAAAACCACGTGCTTTGGAATCAAGCTTCTTATCACACATCCATACACACAAACACACACACACACACACACACACACACACACACACACACACACACACACACACACACACACACACACACTCACACGCATACGTGTACTAATACTTGTTATTATTTCGAATTACAATAAAAACAATTTTACATTAATCTGATGGATTACTCAATACTTTTTGTAGAGTTCATATTACTCTTTAACAAGAATGATGTTGAGAGCTTCTTCAAAGTTTTAGCTTGCTAGGCCATCATTAAATTGTGGTACATTTGAGTTCATGTTTGAATCTTTAACTGGTTCTCTGTTGAATGATAGTGTTGGATAAGTTGTGATGAATAGGTTTTCATTGATGAATAAAAGATTTTATTAATTAAATTTGGGGTTGTGTTATTATTCAGATTTCAGTCATAAATGTAGAACTTTGTAATCAGGCGTGTCTATTCGGGAGTGTAAGCTTCAGGTCGTGGAGTTGATTTCAGGGGTCTGCAAACAATACATAGGTAAAAACGCGGTTTGTTGGTCACCAAATGTATCACTAGTTTTATTGTTGTTGTTTTATTCGGATACTAATGAGAGATTTAACCTTTTGTTTTTAGTAATATGCAGGTTATAGCGATAGTTCAGCCAAGCGTTTAAGCTTTTGTAATTAGGCATGTTTATTTAGGTGTGTCAGCTTTTAGGTCATAGATTCTTTTTAAGGGTTCACAAATGAGTATGAACAGACGAAAAAGTTTGTTGGTCAACAGATTTCTTTGCTTGTTAGTGGTGTTATTTAGGATATTTCTTATTGTTGGTGTTACATGGGATATTTACTCTGTTTGTTTTGAGAAGAGTAAATTTTCTAAATAGTAATGATCTAACATATAGAACAATTAGCCTTAACTAACCTTCCTACATTCATTTGTGAACATTAAAGCACCAAGTAACCAAATTTCTATATTAAGAGCACTATGACATAAAGCTGACACACCTGAATCACCACACCTAACCACAAAATCTTTCATAGATGACTGTTAACCATTACCCAGTTGATAGGCTAGCAGGCCGAAAACTTTGGAGTAACTTTCGATACTATTTTTGTTAAAAAATTATATGATATATGTGTTTGTGTGTATGTGTGTGTGTGTGTGCTTCTGTGTGTGTACATGTGTACGCGCATATATGTATGTGTATATATATATATATATGTGTATATATATATATATATATATATATATATATATATATATATATATATATATATATATATATATATAATTTAATTTGTTTCTGCGGGAAGAGCCATTCTAACAATGCGTCCTGCTCTAACTCTTCAAAACGCTTAGTTTAGTATGGTGGCAGCTGATGAAGGAAATGTTCTCTATGTGGCCTGTGTGTTTTCTGTGCTCTGTTTATGTTCTGTTTTTCATTTTGACCACGTTTTTTTGTGACGTCCTGTACCCAGATATGCATCTATATATACATGTAGATGTAGGTATGTACATACATGTACGTATATATGCATATGCTCACATATTATTTGTATTATATATATATATATATATATATATATATATATATATATATATATATATATATATATATATATACAAAGGGGTTTGTATGATTGTGTATAGAAGAATATATTGCTCAAAGGGATTCTAGCTCTGTCTGTTTTTCATATTTTATCTATAATCTTCTAATATTAATATAAGATATAAAATAATATAGTAAAAATGAAATGAAATATTAATTGTCTATTCTTATTGAACAAATGAAATATAAAATGTCCATTCTTACTGAACTAGTATACTTTCTTGCATTTATGCAACCTTCAGGTTCATTGGTGGTGACAGCTGTGATCATTGGTTTCAAGTGTGGTTGACTGGTAAATTTTGACCTTTACATACATTCCTGTATATAAGTAGTAACTGCTTGCATATTTTTTTAGAAATGATGCCATACGATTTTTCAGTGTTTGTTTTTAGAAATAATAACAACAGTACTTTTTAGAGATTTTTATTTTTTAAATATGGGGATAAGACTTGTAAACCTTAAATAAGATTATTTTTTTATCACTGTTTATTAAGCTTGGGTTTGAATTTATTTATAAAGTCCTTTTCTCTTAGTTTTCTATCGTTTTCATTCGGATTGTATAGTTTATGAAATAGAAATATTATAAATATCTATGATCCAGCATCGCTGGTTACTCAGCGGTATTTGGCGGACTTCTGGATTTTTAATTTGTTGTCGGTGCACTCGTGAGCGTTCTGATAGTGCATTGCCTGTCTGGCCAACATACAGCTCTTCACAATTCGGGCATTTGATGCAGTAGATTAAATTTCTGCTTTTACAGTTCATAATTTTGTTTGTGAATATTTCCCCCGTTTTTGTGTCCATATATGGGCCACTATGAATGAACTGGCATGTACCGTATCGGCTATTATTGCATTTAGACACAGTGAATGGTTGGTTTTGTTGCTAAGGTCAAACCTTGCCTTTGTTAATAACTGTTTCAAGCTTTTAGGCTGTCTTTTATTGAGAGTTATAGTTTGGTCTGTAATGATATCTCTTAATTCCTTACTCGAGCAATGATTGGTAGGTTTGCTTTAACGATTTTGAAGATGCTCTGGTAGTATGGATTGTGCGTCACTATAAATGGTATGATTTGTTCTTGTTTTTCTCTTCTTTGCATTGTTCTCAGTTGTGTGGGTATTTTCATAGCCTGCTAAACCCGAAGATTGCATAAATGCAAGAAAGTATACTAGTTCAATAAGAATGGACATTTAATATTTCATTTGTTCAATAAGAATAGTCAATTAGGCGTCGAGCTGGCAGAAACGTCAGCACGCCGGGCGAAATGCTTACCAGTATTTCGTCTGCCACTACGTTCTGAGTTCAAATTCCGCCGAGGTCGACTTTGCCTTCCATCCTTTCGGGGTCGATTAAATAAGTACCAGTAACACACTGGGGTCGATATAATCGACTTAATCCGTTTGTCTGTCCTTGTTTGTCCCCTCTGTGTGCAATAAAGAAATAAGAAGAGACAATTAATATTTCAATTCATTTCTTTTTACTATATTATTTTATATCTTATACTAATATTAGAAGATTATAAATAAAATGGGAAAAACAAAGTTGGAATTCCTTTGAGTAATATATGTATATATAAGTATATGTATATATATGCATATATATATATACACACACACACACACACACACACACACACACACACACACACACACACACACACACACACACACACACACACACACACACATATATATATATATATATATATATATATATATATATATATATATATATATATATATATATATACTTATATTACATGATTCCGACTTCGGTCCTACGGCGTAGCACCTTGGGTAAATGTCTTCTACTATAGCCTCGGGTCGACCAACGCCTTGTGAGCGGATTCGATAGACAGTAACGAAAAAACGTCCTTCCTATATGTGTGTGTGTGTTCCTCTACCATCGCTCGACAACCGATGTTGGTATGTTTACATCCCCTAATGTATCGGTTCGGCAAAAGAAACCGAGAGAATAAATCCTAGGCTTACAAAGAATAATTCGTGGAATCGATTTATTCGGCTAAAGGTGGTACTCCACCATGGCAGCAGTCAAATGGCTGAAACAGGTAAAAGAATAAAAGTATGTGTCGATAAGCCAGCTGGAGGAGATGTCCTCCTGGGGCTAAAAGCAACAGTAACATCCACCCCTAGGGGTCAGCCACACTTAAGTGGCAATATACTACACTTTATCGTGCAGTTACTGTTAATACTTCATTTAGAGAATTAACATTGCTTGTTTTCACCTTTTCGATATCAGTGAAGAATTTCACTTGAAAAGAATATATATATATATATATATATATATATATATATATATATATATATATATATATATATATATATATATATATATATATATATATATATATATATATATATATATATATATATATATATATATATATATATATATATATATATATATATAAGAATTTAAGGATTGGAGAAAACGCATGTTATAATTGCATACTTTATTCCTACATATGTTTCAAAGGATTACAACCTGTGTGATCCATAGGGATCTTTGATATTAAAATTGTAACCTTCTCATCAGGGAAAGCATGGGAATCATCTTAAACGTAAGACATTATGACCGATTATGAAAACAATAGATGGATAAGGTTATGACTTGATTCATTTGAAAAAAACCGTTAGAGAATTGGACGCTGCCGGATAGTGGGTTGGACAACACATACCAATAAATGTGTGAGAGCGTACATGCATACATAAATACACATACACAAACACACACATATACATGCATACTGATACACACACACACATATATATATATGTATATACATATACATACATATGTGCACTTGTATATACATATATATACATATATATACACACACACACATATATATACATATACACTCATACGTCCACATTTATACATATGCACACTACGTACCCACGCACATACAAACATACACATGTGTGCGTGTCCCCATATACACATATGTATCCATCTACATATACACATGTATAAATAGAAATAGATTCATGCACATACACATAGCTATACATCTACGCCTATTACCTAATCAAATAAACAGATTCGCATATACATATACATACATGTATACATACGTAAACACACGCATGCACATACATACATACATACAAATACATATACATATACATATACATATACATATATATATATATATATACATATATATATGTGTATATATAAAAGAAAAATAACTCAAGTGTTTTTATATATACATACATACACACACCCATATACATACATCCACATATCCATATATATGTGTGTGCATGCATACATATACATATACACACACATATATATATATATTTAACACATATGTAGGAATAAAGTATGCAATTATAACATGCATTTTCTCCAATCCTTAAATTCTTAATTATACTCAAATACCCAAAATTTCAAGGAGTTCCTGCCTTAAAAACAGGAACTAAACCACAGTTATTTTGTGTTCTTTGCTACATTGGTTTCTATTAACCCATTTATTCTATCAGAAGAATTTTTATTCATTAAGATAGAAGAAATACACTTAATTATATATATATATATATATATTATATATATATATATATATATATATATATATATATATATATATATATATATATATATATATATAGTTGAAATTTACAGAAAAACAAGGCGAAGACAGGTTTATGGTCAACAAACAAGTGTATTAGGATATATATGTATATATATATATATATATATATATATATATATATATATATATATATGTGTGTGTGTGTGTGTGTGTGTGTGTGTGTGTGTGTGTGTGTGTGTGTGTGTGTGTGTGTGTGTGTGTGTAAATCTATTTCCCTATATACTGACCCAGAACAAGAATGACAATGACGTCACTGGTGTGCTTCGATATAGTAGAAAATTAGTACTGCTTAGGGCCTGATAAATGAATGGATTTGAATAAATCGTAGCACTATTTATACATCTTACTACATTTAGTGACCATATATAGCTATAAGTTATATTACTCTCTGTGGTAGATCAAATACTGTTTTATCTCTGATAAAATAGCATTTGATAGGATTTGAAACTGTTCGGTTTTATTCCTTTTGTGCTTACGGGAAGACTATAAAAGACACTTGTTACATACAACACGATACAATGTCGGTTGCAAAAACTGGTTGATTTTGCACTATAATGGTGCATATTTAAATAATTATGTATATATGTACTCATGCCAGCTTTTGATCAATGTCATAAACAAAACGTTTTCAACATTACAAGACATGCAAAAATAATTGATAAATCACAAATCCTGATTATAATATATAGGCTTTCACGTTATCTTGTTCATAAACTGGTTTTGTATGTTTCAGGTTGTGAACTCTCTCAGCAGGTCAGAATGTTTGTCTTGCGTATATTAATTACATAATCATTTAATGCTGTAACTCTCTCTACATTGTAGATAGGGCTGCTACAATAAACAAAACTGTGAACTTTACAACTCTATGAAGGGTCCCTTGCTGTAAATTTCATTCTAAAGCCTTGCGTTTATTAATGATTTTCTTTTAACAACAACAACAACAACAATAACAATAATGATAATAATCTTTTCAAAGCCTGAAATTTTGTTGGAAGGGCTTGTCAATCACATCGATCCCAGTACTTAATTTACCGACCCTGAACAATTAAAACCATAGTTGACTTGGGTGGAATTTGAACACAGAAGTTAAAGGCAGATAAAATGCCGCTAAACATTTAATCCGGCATACTAACGGTTGTGCCAGTTCGCTGCTTTAGCAATAATAATCTTTTCTACTATAGGCACAAGGCCTGAAATTTGGGAGAAAGAGACTAGCCGATTATATCAACCCCACTGAAACACTGGCACTTAATTTATCGACCCCGAAAGAATGAAAGCCAAAGTTGAACTGGGCGGAATTTGAACACAGAACAAAAAGGCGGATGAAATATCGCTAAACATTTAGTCCGGTGTGCTAACGATTGTGCTAATTCACTGCCTTAGCAACAACAATAATAATGATAACCAGGCAGTTGCTCTCATAGCTTTTGATATTAACTGATTGAAAGTGTTATCATGTACATTGTCTTGTCTTGGTATTAAACGATGGGTCACAGCAAATGTTCTGCTCAATACCACAAATTTACTTGTCAGTTGCTTGACCTTAACCAGTTGAACATATCCCTTAGTAGCTGACGATATGTGCATCTCTGACCACGAGCAGAAGTAGTGGGGGAGTATCATAGCCATATGTTGAGAAGAATTGTTTTGGGTTTCAATAATTCACCTCTGGAAACATGAGTATTTTGTTCATCATCTTTAAAACAACGCTTATTCAGGGACCTTTTGAGCACGATGGGCTACTTGACCTAAAGAAAATTCTAATTGGGTCCCAACTGCAAGGTCATGCGCTGTTTATCTTGATGTGAGATCACCATGTTGCGCAAGTTTGGTTGTGATGCATGTGCCTGGTGTACTCTTATCAGACAGGTAATTATGATGGGTATATTGGGCTTCGTATATTTGTACCCCAGTGTCACTTTGATGGCATGCACTGCTCTCTCACTCGATACTACTACTACTACAACTACTACTACAACTACTACTACTACTACTACTACTACTACTACTACTACTACTACTACTACTACTAATAATAATAATAATAATAATAATAATAATAATAATAATAATAATAATAATAATAATGATGATGATGATGATGATGATGATGATGATGATGATGATCTCATTTTCGATTGGGTATCAAATGAGGCAAGGCAAAACAAAGAAAAGTTACAATCTGTATGTTGGGGTACATAAAATTAGACGTCGGTAAACATTTTTATAATAGGCAACAGATACTACTGTATGCATATATTTGTCTGTTTAAAATATGGCAAAAGCTATATTCACACAGAAAAATCCCATTATATTTGATTAGTCTGAGTAACTGAGGAGAATACTTAGTTAACATGGTGTCTCGTATCTTTCGCAGACAAAATGATGAATGATGTATTTTAAAGACAGGCAAAAGTGACACTTTTAAAGAGCCATACCAGCTCGCAGGGATCGACTGATAAAGAAGACTCACGAACGATGTTTTCCATACTCTATGAAACCTATCAGAGTGCAGTCGGCCAATGAAGTCTGGAATTGACACCGATTTCATTAGTTCGCCACCTGAGAAAGTACCACATCGGAGATTTGGCTCTTGTCGCATCGAACAGGTAGTTTGTGATGCCGCTCACTCTTATACAGTCCCCTTAGGGTAACCCAATCGACTCCTGCTGCGATGGAAACTGGCTACCTTCAAATCACATTTGACAATATAATTGAGATGGCACTAGGTGTCGTCCTGTTCATGCTGAACTTATGGGTCGTTCGAAAGATTAAGGCCCTGCTGCATCCAGGTTCTTTAGGCTGTTTCGTATACCCAGATTGCATAGGTTCTGCTGTGTTGGGAACCTTGTTGTTACCAGCACAAAATGAGGCCATTGTTGTTAACAGGCATGCTGACAGCATTAATTTAACAAGGGACCGAACACAAAAGCTTCTATAACTGTAACATAACCATTTGGTGTCGTCAAATAGAAAGTAATATATATTTGCACTACACCTGTTAAAACTTTCGGATCCGGTGAAGCAAAGCATGTGGTTGTAACACGAGGCACTGCAAAAGTAGTACAACAGTTTCAGTATGGCGCTACAGTTCTTCGATAGGAAAAGAATTAGACGCTTGTGAAACAGAAGATGCAGTTTGCTCACGAATCTTTCGAGCTGATGGGGCTTGGATTTAATGTTCAATTGGACAACAGGCTGAAGGATCAGTGAACCAAGGATGAAGACCTTTTCTTTCGAGTTCTCTTGTACTAGATGGAATATCGATTATACGTTCCATTTGTGTCATAAATATTTACGATTAATCTCAAGTCTAGTTCTTGACAAACCAAGAACTGCTGTTGCAGATCTGTCAGCAGAACTGTCTATCATATCAAACACTAAAAGATAGTGTGATACGGTGGTGTTGTTGACACAGAGCCTCACTAATTTCTTAGGTTTCTTATTTAATCACCTAGTAAATGGCAAAATATTATATTTTCGTACAGACCTATTGTCACGAATTCCTAAGATTTGGGTGAATCGGCTGGCACATGACTTATTTCGTTGACGCAAAATTGGAAAAGAAAAACCCCGTAGTATTTGAACTCAGAATGTGAAGTTACCAAACTAACTTCTACTAGGCACTTAATACGCCAGCCTATTGTTTATTCAGCGGTGCTAGCTTTGTTTAATGACGTTGTTGATGTTTAACCTCAAATCAACCCATCTGTAGCAGACCTAAGATCAAATTCGATCCAGCCATGACCATCCCGTAGTTTATTCAAACACACACACGCACACACACACACACACACACACAGACACACACACGCACACACATGAATATATTAGCCAATATACTGTTAAGAGATTTGGCCACTATTTCTAGCATGCCTACCATATCGAGCGATCGCATAGGGACGTCCTGGTTGGTTTAGCAGGCCTCCTCGTCCTTCCTCCTTCCCTTTACGAGCTCTAAACCACGTCTGTAGATTTGAATATTTGGATTTCTTATCAACAAATTACGAAGTTTATAAAATGCTTTTTATAATGTTCAAATAAATTAGAAATATTTTAATTTATCTGAGACTACAATGTTAATTCAACAAGGACCCCTTACATAGTCACATGAAATAACAGTCAAGTCTTTTGTTTTTTTTTTTGTGAATTCTCCCTATATGTACACACACACACACACACACACACACACACACACACACACACACACACACACACACACATATATATATATATATATATACACATACACATATATATATATACACACACACATATATATATATATATATATATAAAATAATAAATAATAATAATATTGTGTTTTGAATAGCGCAACAATGCACTATAATAACAACAATGCACTATAATAACTGCTGTAATTTAATAATCCGTAGTCTGTTATAATACTTCGGAATATAAAAATTCCTTCTTCAGAAATCCCTAGGGATCGATCGAGTCACTGCTACAATCGGTTTTCCATCGTTTTTTTTTCTTCTTTTTTTTTCCCGGAAGTGTCTCTGCACTGATCTCACGAAGCCCTTCCGGAATTCCTCGTGCGTGAGGGCGGCCATGTCTCAAGCTCGTGTGTGTGTGTGTGTGTGTGTGTGTGTGTGTGTGCGTGTGTGTGGCGGAGTGGGCTAGTTGCATGTAGACATACAACTAGCCCACTTCGGCCCCTCTCTGAGAAGACACCTCGCAAGGAAATGGGCAAGACACAGCAATCAATGCACACTAGCAAACTGTCCCATCCGTGACACAGACTTATGGCAACGGTAAATGTTGTGTATAGAATACAATGTTACAAATGCAACAAGTTCTATTTGATTAGCGCAACAAGACCGTTACACATTCACATCAAAGAACATCTGAACACGAGAACATCCCCTTTCAGAAAGCATCTAGACAGATGCCGGAACACTGAGGCCAATGAAAGAAA